>NW_006780658.1:2536310-2555505 GCF_000442215.2 Lipotes vexillifer | reverse complement strand
TTCCTGCTGTCACATTAGCAACAATGAACAAATCCATTTATTAAATAACAGCAATTCTCTTGTTGAGTCTTAATGAAGGCAGCAAAAACGAGACCTAGTGTGACTGATTTTCAACATTACAAGAGTATGGTGTTAATAAGCAGTCATGAGTTAAGAATCAAGTAGGAAAACACTTGTTAAGAATTTTAAAAACACAACAATTTAGGGCAAGCACCCTTGATGCCAGTTTAAAAAAAAAAAAAAGACTGACATATCATCAGACTTAAACCACACACTCTTCATTTTATGTAGATCTATACCTATAAAAATAATATTCAACAATAATTTAAATATTGAAATACACACACTTAGAAGGTATCCTGAACTTGTGGCATAACGGTTTCTACAGTTCAATGGCTCTTTATGCTAATTCATTGCACTTTGGAGCATAAAACATTTGGATGAATCTAGAATTTTAAAAATAGTACAAAGTGTTGAAGTGCTTTAAACAGACAATAAGCATTTTATTCCTGTTGTGTCAAATATTTCCCTCATGTAGTTTTGCATTCTTTTATCCTTAAGTGAAATGGATGATAAATGAGAAGAGTTTTAATTCAGAGATGACTATGAAATGAATTTAAATTATTTTACTAGCTCCTGGGAAACACATTTTATTAAAATTTATTCAGAGTTTACTTTTCTTTTAATTCTGTAAGACTCTGTAAATACTTGGAGATTTAATTATTTCAAACAAAAACATATGAGCTGCTATTAGAGATTTAAAAAATGAACTGAAATATTCTGGCAAACAGACTGAAAATGTTCACAAGTGCAAACATTTACTGAGCGTTTACTACAGGCCAGGAACTGAGCTAAGAACTATACATGTCTTCCCACAATGAAAGTAAATAAAAATTGGGAAGAAATAAAATCCACTTGGCCAGCCCCAAATTTACACTAGATTGGCTTTCTTGAGTGAAATCATTCCACTTCAGAGTTATTCTATCAAACACTGCATAATTATTACTCCATATGGGAGTAATAGTATTTCACCTATGTGAAATAATAAAAAAAATAAGTAATTTAAAATGTCATGATCAATAAAATAATTATGGTGACCAATAAATTAAACTCTCCTAAAAGGGAAATAGAATAATATTAGGCAGGATTTATTAAGTCCATCTGGGAAACATAAATCTCAAACTATTTCTAATGCTTCATATTTTAGGTTGTTTTGCGATATAATGGACCTGCCATTAGCTCAAAGTACCTTGTATGTTAAGAAACAATTCTGTTGGGGCTTCCCTGGTGGTGCAGTGGTTAAGAATCCACCTGCCAATGCAGGGGACACGGGTTCGAGCCCCTGGTCCGGGAAGATCCCACATGCCGTGGAGCAATTAAGCCTGTGAGCCACAACTACTGAGCCTGCGCTCTAAAGCCCGCGAGCCACAACTACTGAAGCCTGCGCGCCTAGAGCTTGTGGTCCGCAACAAGATAAGCCACCACAATGAGAAGCCCTTGCACGCCTGAAGCCTGCGCACCTAGAGCTTGTGGTCCACAAGAGAAGCCACCACAATGAGAAGCCCTTGCACCACAACGAAGAGTAGCCCCCGCTCACCGCAACTAGAGAAAGCCCACGCACAGCAACGGAAGACTCAACGCAGCCAATAAATAAATAAATAAATAAATAAAATCTATTAGAAAAAAGAAACAATTCTGTTAATGCTGCCACCATATTTCAAAACACAAGACAAAACACACCATTGGGAATACTAAACATCTGAGAAATTCTATTCACTTACAGCTGTTTAGAGAAGACACTGTGTAAGTTCTTCACGTGTTGTTAGAATGATACTTAGGGCTGAATGAATCTTGAGCCACTAAAACAATGTCAAAAAACTCAATGAGGGCTTCCCTGGTGGCGCAGTGGTTGAGAGTCCGTCTGCCGATGCAGGGGACGCAGGTTCGTGCCCCTGGTCGGGGAAGATCCCACATGCCGCGGAGCGGCTGGGCCCATGAGCCATGGCCGCTGAGCCTGCGCGTCCGGAGCCTGTGCTCCGCAACAGAAGAGGCCACAACAGTGAGAGGCCCGTGTACCGGAAAAAAAAAAAAAAAAAAAAAAAAAAAAAAAAATCACTGAAAAATTCTCCCTCAATTCCCCACACATGACAGTTGTAATAGAGGAGAGAAAGAAACAGATAAACAAAACACCCATGTCAAAGATCCACCTCAAATTTGACCCAGATGAGTCTTAGGTTATTGCTGAACCTTCGAATGTTTCTTCTACAGGCCTCGTTGGCAATGGTGAGAGCACTTGGAGAGCAACGGTGGCCTAGGGCACAGAAGCTGGCACCTCCAGCTTTACTAAACATTTACTAAAATGTTTCTCTGATCTTTCTACGGGGCAATAAAACATGAACCGTTCAAAGGGAAAATGCATTCTTTAAGGGCTGATTTAGCGCAAGGGCCTGATGATATTTCTAGCAGTGGTGCAGCTAGTAATTAAATATCAAGGAGTTAATGACCTGGCTGACTCAGTGAACTTTGATTTGGTGCAATTAAGACTCCTTCACTGAGGCTCATTCTTCTCTGGGGCTCCTGAGGTGCAGAGCTCAGGACAAGTAGGGAAAAACAAACGGGAGCAGCAGCTTCTACTGTCTATGCAACACTTCTTCAGCTCTGCCTAAGCATACACTATCTCCACATTTTCCAATGTCTCTGCTGCAGTGCAGCATTCCTGGCCGGGCAAACTGTAACTGACGGATCACTATTCTTTCAACCACACGAAACACCAAACCCAAGAAAGAGGCATTTATATACACATACAGATGTCTGCAGCCAGTCACTCCCTAGCCTCCTCCCTGCCAGAAAGGTTACCCCAGCTGTTGCAAATCACACCATTATTCAAAGACGGCGCTGGAGGAGAGATGAGATTAATATATTAGAATCAACTACATCCTGCAGGATGAGAGAATTAAGTGATTGTCAATATAAAGTTCATAGGGGTAATTATTTATAATTAAAAGGAGTTGAACAGTCCTGCAGACTACACTTTCTCATGACTTTAAAGAAAAAATAATTGTATATAAGTTATCTTGTACACTTCGAGCAATGATAGCTGAGAAACCCTCTCCCAAGGCTTTTTTTTTTTTTAAAAGCCACCAAGGAAGCAAGGCACCAGGCATGAAAAAGCAGAGGTGGAATAGCCCAGACTTTCCTCAAAGTCCTGCCAGTTCAGTTCCCTGCACGTCCCAGCAGCCTGGCCTTCAGTGAGCTACACCCAGGTCCTCACAGGTGCATGGATTGTGCGTGGATCCTTAAACGGATTGTGACTTACCTTCAGGGTTTGGGGTGTGAAGCTTTTGTCTTCAAATAAATATTTTGTCCCTGTCTAGATACATTTATATGATAGAGAGAACACAATACAACCAACAAAAATGATGATGTAAAAGAAGTTTTAATAATGTGAAAAATTTACAGTATTGTTCACTGAAAAAAAAAAAGTTTACCAAACTGTCGCTCTGGTGTGCTCACACACACATAAAATAAAGATGTACGTCACTACACAGAACTACTATCAACAGTGGTTCTCTCTGGTGGAGGAATTACATGTGATTTTTTTTACTTCCTTAAGATTTTCATATTTTTAAGGATTTCTACATTGAATACATATTACTTTTGTAACAAAAAATCTTGAATGAAAAGAAGCTAAGAAGGAAGAAAAAACAATAGGTGGATAGGTGGTACCATCTCTTTCTCCCAGAGAAGAGTGAGCAAGGGAACACTAAATGTGCAACCTCTTAAATTTACCCCTTAAATGTTAACCTTCCCTCCTTTCCAATCATTTGACTCTGGTCGCAGCAGGAAACCTACCAAAAAAGCATTTGGGGTGGGGAAAAGCAGAGCAGGCACAGATGTAACCAACAGAAAATCAAGGTCTAAAAATAGAAGAGGCAGCAAGAAGTCCTTGTACACTGTATAATACCAGCACAGAGGGGGATGCCATGAGGCATGCATTTTGAACACAGCTTAATGGTTTCTGCTTTTTAAAAAACTGATCATCTAGATTTCTTATTTTTCATATCCTCAACTTGCCAACTTACATTTTAAATGAATAATGTGCTAAAGTTGAAAACATTTACTCTTCTTACCCACTAACTTCAGAAGAAAAAAAAAAGAAATTCCCTGTAGGAATAGGATTAATGACATATGGTAATTACACCATTAGGTTGAAATATCCATAACAACATAAACCTCCATTAAACAGGTTTCTCAAGAGGCACTTTTATTAAAGAGAAATTCAGCCATTTTAAATTCATAACAGAAGGCTTTGCGTCAAAATCCTTTTTCCTGTGATCAGATTGTCAGAAGTCATTTGTTCCACCATTCCTGGCCCAGAAACATTTCAGATAAAGAGAGAAAGTTAGGTTACAGCCCAGGCAAGAGACTTACAGATGCAATATCTGAAGCTCTCAATTCAGGAAAAATTGTCAAGGCAACAAAAAGAATGTACACTTTCTATCCGGGTGCTATGAATTCTTGGTCAGCTGTGGGTCATTTCACACCACCTCCCAGGCTCCCAAGTCTCCCATTCCTGCAAATGATGAGTGGCCTGTGCAGGGAGGGAGCGGAGGACACTCAAAGAGGGACAAGGAAAACTGATGGTCGAATGACAAGGAATGCAACCCAGTAGAGCCCTTGCTCTCCTCTTTCCGAGGTACTTTGCACCATGTATCATCAGGTTTCTGAAAATACCTAACTCCTTTTCTTTTGGTTTTCTAATAGTTAAAATTATTCTTTTTAAAAAATTTATTTCATTTATTTATTTACCTGCTTTTCTTATTTTTGTTCCAACTTCATTTTTAATTGCTTTGTTTACTACTGGGCTTAATTTCGTAAACCATTTTAAAACTTTTCTAAAAATAGGTAAGCTATAAACCCCACAGAAACAATAAAAATCATTTATTCAGATTATAACATTTCAAATGGTAATAAGATAAAAATAAATTGCTTCCTATAATATTTCTATCCAACAGCTCTACTCAGTTCATAATCAGTATATAATACAAAGACTACAATGTTTTAAAATATGATGTTAGGGCTTCCCTGGTGACGCAGTGGTTGAGAGTCCGCCTGCCGATGCAGGGGACACGGGTTCGTGCTCCGGTCCGGGAAGACCCCACATGCCGCGAAGCGGCTGGGCCCGTGAGCCATGGCTGCTGAGCCCGTGAGTCATGGCTGCTGAGCCTGCGCGTCCGGAGCCTGTGCTCCGCAATGGGAGAGGCCACAACAGTGAGAGGCCCGCGTACCACAAAAAAATAAATAAATAAAAAATGATGTTATTAGAATCCCTTTTAAAATTCTATCAAAAAATAAAATACTTAGGAATAAACCTGACCAAGGAGGTGAAAGACTTATATATTGAGAACTATAAAACACTGATTAAGGAAACTGAAAATGATTCAAAGAAATGGAAAGATATGCCATGCTCTTGGATTGGAAAAATTAATATTGTTAAAATGGCCAAATTACCCAAAGCAATCTACAGATTTAATGTGATCCCTATCAAATTAGCCACGACATTTTTCACAGAACTAAACAAATAATCCTAAAATTTATATGGAATCACAAAAGACCCAGAATTGCCAAAGCAATCCTGAAGAAAAAGAATAAAGCTGGAGGCATAACCCTCCCAGACTTCAGACAATACTACAAAGCTACAGTAATCAAACCAGCATGGTACTGACACAAAAACAGACATATGGATCAATGGAACAGGATAGAGACCCCCCCCCCAAAAAAAAAATAGAGAGCCCAGAAATAAACCCACACACCTACGGTCAATTAATCTTCACCTAAGAAGGCAAGAATACACAGAAAAATATGGAGAAAAGGCAGTCCCTTCAACAGATGGTGTTGGGAAAGCCGGACAGCCACATATCAATCAATGAAATTAGACACACCCTCACACCATACACAAAAATAAACTCAAAATAGCTTAAAGACTTAGATATAAGACATGACACCATAAAACTCCTAGAAGAGAACACAGGCAAAACATTCTCTGACATAAATTGTACCAATGTTTTCTAAGGTGAGTCTCCCAAGGCAACAGAAATAAAAACACAAATAAACAATTGGGACCTAAGCAAACTTATAAGCTTTTGCACAGAAAAGGAAAACATAAACAAAGCAAAAAGACAACTTATGGACTGCGAGAAAATATTTGCAAACGATGCCACTGACAAGGGCTTAATTTCCAAAATATACAAACAGCTCATAGAACTCAATAACAAAAAAACCAAACAACCCAAGCAAAAAATGGACAAAAGACCCAAATAGACATTTCTCAAAGAAGACATGCAGATGGCTAATAGACACATGAAAAGATGCTCAACACCACAAATTATCAGAGAAATGCAAATCAAAACTATAATGAGGTACCACCTCACATGGGTAAGAATGGTCATCATTAAAAAGTCTACAAATAACAAATGCTGGAGAGGGTGTGAAGAAAAGGGACCCCTCCTACACTGTTGGTGGGAATGTAACTTGGTGCAGCCACTATGGAAAACAGTATGGAGGTTCCTCAAAAAACTAAAAAGAGAATTACCATATGATCCAGTAATCCCACTCCTGGGCATATATCGGGACAAAACCATAATTTGAAAAGATACATACACCCCAATGTTCACAGCAGCACTATTTACAATAGCCAAGACATGGACGCAACCTAAAGTCCATAGACAGATGAATGGATAAAGAAGATGTGGTGTGTGTGTGTGTACACACACACACACATATACACACAATGGAATATTACTTGGCCATAAAAAAGAATGAAATAATGCCATTTGCAGCAACATGGATGGAGCTAGAGATTATCATACTAAGTAAGCCAGACAGAGAAAGACAAATATCATATTATGATATCACTTATATGTGGAATCTGAAAGAAAAAAAAGATACAAGTGAACTTATTTCCAAAACAGAAAGAGCCTCTCAGACACAGAAAACTTATGGTTACCAAAGGGGAAAGGGGGGTTGGGGGAGGGATAAATTAGGAGGCTGGGATTAACATTTACACACTACTATATATAAAATAGATAGGATTTCCCTGGTGGCGCAGCGGTTAGGAATCTGCCTGCCAATGCAGGGGACATGGGTTCAAGCCCTGGTCCAGGAAGATCCCACATGCCGTGGAGCACCTGAGCCCATGTGCCACAACTACTGAACCTGTGCTCTAGAGCCCATGAGCCACAACTGCTGAGCCCATGTGCCACAACTACCGAGGCCCGCGCACCTAGAGCCGGTGCTCTGCAATGAGAGAAGCCGCCTGCAATGAGAAGCCCGCGCACCACAATGAAGGCTAGCCCCGACTCGCCGCAACTAGAGAAAAGCCCGCATGCAGCAACGAAGACCCAACGCAGCCAAAAATAAAATAAATTTATAAGAAATAAATAAATATATAAAATAAAATAGATAGCCAACAAGGACTTACTGTAACATAGCACAGGGAACTATGCTTAATATTATGTAATAACCTGTAATAACTATGCTTAATATTATGTAATAAGCTATATATATTCTTTTTCAGATTCTCTATATATCACTGAATATATTCTCTATATATAACTGGATTGCTGTGTTGTACACCTGAAACTTACACGATATTGTAAATCAACTATACTTCCATAAAAAATTTAAAAACAGAAGATACACGCACCCCCAATGTTCACAGCGCTATTTACAATAGCCAAGGCATGGAAGCAACCTAAATGTTCATCAACAAATGAATGGATAAAGAAGATGTGGTATATACATAGCACAGGGAACTATATTCAATATCATGTAATAAACCATAATGGAAAAGAATATGAAAAAGAATATATATATGTATAACTGAATCATTTTGCTGTATACCAGAAATTAACACAAACTGTAAATCAACTGTACTTCAATAAAAAATAACAAGAAAAATCAAATAAAATATGATGCTATCAGAAAACAACTGCAGGGGCGTCCTTGGTAGCTCAGTGGTTAAGAATCCGCCTGCCAATGCAGGGGACACGGGCTTGAGCCCTGGTCTGGGAAGATCCCACATGCCATGGAGAAACTAAGCCCATGCGCCACGACTACTGAGCCTGCGCTATAGAGCCCGCGAGCCACAACTACTGAAGCCCATGTGCCTAGAGCTCATGCTCTGCAACAAGAGAAGCCACTGCAATGAGAAGCCCGTGCACAGCAAGGAAGAGTAGCCCCTGCTCACCGCAACTAGAGAAAGCCCGCATGCTGCAACAAAGACCCAACTTAGCCACAAATAAATTAATTAAAAAAGAAAACAAGTGCAGATGTGCCTCAGCTTTCTCAGCTGCAGCAAAATTTTAAAGGACTCTGAATCTGTGTTATCATAACCCCTCATGAATGCTTCTATAGAAAAAAAAAAATCTGTTTTGCAAATACTGGGATCCATACTGTTTTGTTTTGTTTTCAAGGGGAAGAACACGAGCACTTATTAAAAGCCTCTCATAACCAGCAGCGGGTTAGGTGCTTCCATCATTTTTATCACTTAATGCTCAAAGCCATTTCACAAATGAAACTGAAGCACAGAAAGAGTAAATTCCCCTAGGGTCATTTAGCAGTGACATCTGGGGCTGAAATTCACACCCAGTTCTTTTCTGCTTGGAAAGACAGACTTTTCTAATATGCATGACCCCCAGGAATACCTGCATTAGGAGCAGCCATGTCAGAAAACATTTACCCAATCAGGTACAAGGGTAAGATGTCATGAATTTTGGCCTCAGGATCAATGAACTTGGGAAGAAAATTTAGGCTAAGATCAGTCATAAGCACAAAACTCAAAAACAGACAAATGGCAGTGATAATAATTTATCAAATGTGAAGGTTTTTATTATCAAAGAACATTTTAAGGTTTCTTCACCTATCCCCACAACACACCTGAGAGGCAGTGAGGCAGGTACTAGCGCTACCCTCTTCTTGTAGCTAGGGACACTGAGGAGTAGGGCACCAAGTGACTACCCAAGAATGACCGTTAGTCAGGGGCAAAACAGAAGCCAGAAACCAAGTTTCTTAATGTGGTGTCCAGCCGCTATTCTCCTATATCATCCAGCATTCAGGAAATGGTTTTTATCAAAATGAAACTGACAACCAATAGCCTGAACAGGTGTCAAGCATTCTCAGTAGTCCACACTTTAAGCAGATATTGCATCGCAGTGGAAATACAGTGGAGTTTCTCAATTCAGCCCATTTCTGTCTAGCCAAATTGTTCTATGTCACAATATGCTCATTACCATATTCACTTTCTTGCTTTCTTGAAGAAAACCTCAGGTAGTTTGTCTTGGAGAAAACATTGTTATTAGTAAACTATTCATAGCCAAAAAGGCTTTCCTCACTCATCCTACTGACCCTCTCCATTTCTCTGGGATCCTTGCTTTGAAGTAGAATAAATAAACAGAGGGATTAACTGCTCAGGATGAGAAAGCAGAAAACAAAAGAATGACTCCTCTGTGAGCGCTCTTAACTGACCACTTAGAGAAAATATTATACAGAAACTTCTCTTCCAGTAAACAAGGATGATTCCCAAAGTAGTCTTGTTAAACAAATCCTAAGCTCTACTTGGGAAAACAGTCAAGCACCATCTGAAGAAGACGACAACCTTTTGGAAGAACAGGCTTGAGTCATGCTCCTGTAAAAAACACTACGTCCTAACCAAATGTAATATTTCATTTAGCATTAATGACTACTGCTATTTAATTAGGGATACATGTGCACTGCAAACTTGGACAAATAGTGATACCTACTCTTTATACTCCCTCTGCCAAGAATGCCTCCCCAACCCCGAACTAAGGTAGGTGATCCTGCCTCCCCCAACCCCATCCTATCATTTTTCTTATCCTATCTGCAATTGTACACTTAAGTGTTTGATGTTTGTTTCCACTACTAGATTGTAAACTCTGTCTGTTTAGCTCACCCCTATATATAGACCTAGTGGCTGATGTAAGTGCCTGGGGAAAAGAGTAGGTGTTCAGTAAATAATTGCTGAATAAACTTAATAGATGAAGGAGGACTTGTGAATTCCAAGGGGCAGGTGCAGCTTCCCACTGGATCTCTACTTTTCTGTGACAATTTTTCCATCCCTTGAATGAAGAAGGCTCTTCTTTGAGCAAGGTGTATAGGTTGGGCAATCAGACTGTGCACCTTGGCAAAGTACCACAACCACAAAAGCCTGCGCCGAGGGTGTGGACATGGCGTGTATTTGTACAGACTGCAGGCTGCTGAAATTAAAAGGGAGAGAAATGCTGTCTCCCTGGGTGACTCTCATTTTTCATTTTAAATGTTTGTCCCCCACGGTCTTGATTACTGCCATTTATACATTTAGTTAGGAGAGCAACACGAATTGGAAACTATGTATTATTAACAATTCCACCTTAACTAAATAATAAAGCATGCATTAACTAGACACAAAACAAAGTCCCCCGGAACAACCTATATAAATCTGTTGGAAATGTCTGCTTCTTCAAGGACAGTCTATTCTCTGTTATGGCTCATTCAGTCCCTGTACCTCTTCAGAGCAAAGGGAGTCAATTCCCTACCTTGTATAGCACTTCAATGGTTTACAAAGTACTTTTTTTTAAGCTCTGCTAAGTTGAAAGTTTCAACTGAGATACCAGGGTCCTGAAATTCCCACTTGAAGTTCCAGGCCCACAGGCAAATTTGTAAAAGAAACATTTAACAACCTGCTTTCCATTCTAAATAGACCTAACCCACATTCAAAATGAAAGGGTCAAGAGAATGACAATTAAGGGTTTCCGGGCAAGATTTCTTGGGAGAGTGCTGTGTTGTGTGTCCCTTCCCACACGTAACACAGAGGAAAGGGTGCAGGTGGTGGATTCATCTCCCTTCACTTCATGTCAGTAAAGAGGGGCTTCAAAAGGACCATTCGGAAGGCCTAGTACGTGTCCCTCAGTTTGGAGTTCAGGGGATGAATGTCTGGCTTCCACCTGGGAGAGCTAAGAGCACAAGAGCTGAAGGAGAGGTGGGAGAACAAGGTGACCATGCTGGACTAGCCTGCGCCCCGGCAATTATGCGCCCCAGGATCCCCCTTGAGTACTTCCTGTGGACAGATGTGGGCCACACAGAGAGAGAGCTGGTGTGACAGAGAAGCCACTAGATATGTCTCTGGAGGATGGCCTGGAGGGGTGAAAGGACTCCAGGCAGAGTCTGTATGGAGTGGATTGCTGAGAACCAGGAGGTAAGGAAAAAGCCCTGCTTACAGCACCACTAAGTAAAATGTAGGGGCCAGGGGAGTGGCTGAAAAATTCACAAAAGTGGCCAGGAGAGAAAGAGGAAGCACTGAAAGCATGAAGCCATTTTGTGTCACCATCAGTCAAGAGCACTTCCCTGCCCCTCTCTTTCTTTTCCTCCCTTTTCCAGCTTAGACCTTGGCAAGATCAGAAACTTAAGGTAGGGTTCCCAACTGCAAAGGTCTTACCTGGGGGAGGGAAGCAGGAAGAGGATTTACTTTCAAATCAAGTTTGAAGTTGTAATTACCTCATCAAACTGGCCATCTTACCCTCTGATCTGAGCCTGTATTTGCAACTTAAAACTCCCCGTAATCAAGTATATTACTTACAAATTGTCAGAAAGTCATAGGATTTCCCCGAGCTTTCATCCTGGGGTAGGGGAAGAACTTCCTCTCCTGAATACATTCTAATTGGACAGTGAGAAACAAAAATCAAGATGCTTTCTGATTAGATTCCATGAACCTTGTTTGTGGTTACTAGATTAACTGAAACTTTTTCAGTAGCAAGTCATATCCGAAACCTAACAAATATCTGTCACGGACTCAGATGTATCCCCTAAAACCTGTATGTTGAAATCCTAACCCTCAGTGCATCAGAAATGTGACTGTATTCAGAGATAAGGCCTTTAAAGAGGTACTGAAGTTAAAATTAGGTCATTAAGGTGGGCAGTAATCCAATATGACTGGGGTCCTTATAAGAAGAGATTAGGATACAGATTCACACAGAAGAAAGACCCTGTGAAGACACAGGGAGAAGACAGCCAGCCATCTGCAAGCCAAGGGGAGAGGCCTCAGAAGAAACCAGTCCTGTCAACACCTTGATTTTGACTTTGTAGTCTCTCCAATTGTGAGAAAACAAGTTACTACTGTTTAAGCCACCTAGTATATGGTACTTTGTTACCAGCCTATAAAAATCACATAAAGTGTAACAGTTTTGCCACCAGCATGTGTAAGTCTCCCACTTAAAAAGAAAATTCATCAGCATCAGAATACAGACACAACTACAAAGTAAAGGCTGAAAACAAAACTTTATGTAGGTTATATTTTAGGCCTTAAATGTGTTTGTTCAAACAGTTCTTCTATGTATCACTGTATAATTCTCCCTATTTTAAAAATATCCACAGTATGTATTAAATACCTATGATATCACACCAGACAACTTCAAAGACACAACTGCAAGTTATTCTGCTTTTCCAACTGTACTTTCCGGAGAGCTTCTGGTTAGAAGAGATAACACAGCCTGGCTTTGATTCTGGGCCTTTACTGAGGTTGGTATATTAAAGTGACACAGGTTGGGGTTTTTTTAGCTCTACTTTTAGGCATGGGATGTTCCTTATACACACATCTGGCACAGGCAAAGATGCAGAAAAAGGCCTCCTGGTCCATCATCCTTCAAAGCATCTATTTGCACGACATCAACCCATTTGCCTCAGGTAGGAAAACTAACAACTCTGGCTTTCTTGATTCACCTGCAAAACAGAAATACTTGCTGTGAGGCATCCTGGGAGGATCAATGATTATTTATAGGGCTATAACAAGCTCCTTGGAATATACTTGAAATAAAACAAGCACAAGTGACTTGCCTTTTAAAGAAGTACCTCTATCAGTTCATGCTCTACCCATGCAATATTCAAAACAAGTCAGGAGGGCTCAGGAGAATGTCGTCACGAAGCCCATCTATTTGGGTCAGAGTGCAGGCCTGTGACATTAGTATTTGATTTTTTAACCCATCACCTACAGCCACCATTGCCACAGCAAATTCATAGCAGAGCCAGAAAAGAGCGTTCTAAAACTGAAACAAATACCCCCCCTACTTGGTTGAAGGAAGCCACAGCCAGCACAGCTAGCAGAATTCTTCTGCTCCAAAGTCAACTCAGTATGCACTTCCAAGACTGGAATTTTTCAGCACTTGTGTAGCTATCTAAGAAGATCTAAGAAGTCCTTGTCCTCGAAGAGCTTAAATTCTTGGTGTGGAGTCGGCCTTATTGAAATGAAACTACAGAGGGTGATCATTGGTGGAGAGAGAGATAAAATAGCTCTGGTTCCAGGCCTACTATTTATTAGTTGTCTCATCTCAAACATGTCAGTTTCCTCACTCCACTCACCTTTGAACAAAGGACCTGGCCAGATGGTCTGTAAACTTCAGTTCCCAAATTCTAGAACTCTCATCAAGCATCAAATTGCATGGTACAACCTATCACGGTTCAGAAGTCATAAAGGGAGGTGCCACTGCAGCCCTCTAGAAAGAGAGGGATTCATTTGAGTTATGATAGGAATTAACAGAGAAAAAGAAACCAGACGAACAGGGCAAAGGGGCACTAGTTACAGAGCCAGCCTTTCTGGCTCCATCTGCATTAGGTCCCTGAAGGAGACTCTGAGTCAGGACCCTTGTCTCAAAGGCTATCTCTCTCCCATCCTGCTTCCCTCACCTCTGTCTCCACTTTGCTATCAATAGGATTCCTGGCTGCTAGGTTTCTAAATCCAGAGGTTTACGGCTGTGAGGTTAGCTTGCCTTACAGCTTGAGTAGGCTTAATCTTCTACCACCATCAACCTGGCAAGAGCATCCTATAAAGAATGCTAGCTCCCTGTAAAAGTAGGATGAGCCGAACTAGAAGGTGGATTTCTGTCCTCTCTGGCCCTATGCTTAACTAACTCTTCAACCCTAGACCACCAGTCACTTAACCTCTATAGACTTCAATTTCCTCCTTCAGAATATCTGCTTTAGTTATATCTCCACTTTCATTTGAGGAACCTACATGACATGATAGACATGACTAAACCTTAAGGGTCTCTAAAAACTTAAGGGGGTTATTTTTATCCTTACTATTAATGGTACAGATGTGAGGACTTATTGAGATGATGAATTAGTAAAAGAGTTTTGTATTCTTACTTCTAGTAACAGTGGACTAGTTTACAGCAAAACAGTCTCCTGAGAACACAAGGACTCACTTACTAAAACACTTTACAACTGCTATAAAAGTTGAAGACCACAAATTTTGTTAACAATGACTAAATTCGAATAATATGCCCAACTCATCTGAATTGTTGCTTTGATCACCAAATGGATAGCTTAAAGTAAAACTGTATTGCATTTCCATCTGTGTGCTCTATAATATACACATACTAAATAAATTAAAAACCTCTCAAAAATGTCATGATTCCTATTTCCAAAACTCACTGGCAGCATGAATTGGAATGAGAAATTCAATTTTATGCATGCAAATGTGACACTTACAAATAGGGGTTTTAGTGAACTGGTAAATCAGATCTGCAGAACAGCAGCTGTTGCAAATGGCCATGATGCTCCTTGTTTGATAACAACGTGTGGTTTCTACATTGAGAATTCTAAGCTGATTTCAATGATTAGAAGTAGCTTCCTGATTTTCTGAATTTTACAAGTTGACTTTGTTTGGACAGATGCAGTTTATGCTTAAAGGGAATATAAAACAAACAAGAGGAGACAGTCATTTTTCCTACTTTTGCTGAGCCAGGTCAAAATGAACTTCCAGCACTTCTACAATGAAGTTTTATGTCAATAAAGAGCTGACAGAGGATAGCAGACCTGAAAGAAAATCTAAATGTGAATTATTTCGTAGCATCAGACATAAGTCAGAATTTAGCTCGTCACTTTGCAAAAATGTCATAACTGACCTATCTTGGTCCCATATGGAGAAGTCAGCCTAACTATTATATGATTGCTCTGTGCTTTATGGTATGTCACAAGGTGCTATATATTACAGTTAGATTGTGGCAGGCATACGCCAGTACCTCTATCAAGCCTTGAAACAGCAAATGTTTTCCAGGCACCAACTATGCTGAGGATGCTGTATTTTTCTAACACTTGAGCCCCATGGCTTATTAAACTGTTTTATTCTGTCCTTGAGAACAATGTATAGGTAGGTACTGACTTCCACATCTAGAAGTTGCCCCATTCATTATAAGGGTAGATTTGGCTGGTTAGACTTGATTCTCTCTCTCCCTAGGACAGAACTTGTCAAAACTAGGGATGATTTCCTCTCTGGGCTAGACCTTCCTTTAATTCTAGAAGTTTTAGAATATAAAGAGATGAGGAACAGCCAAAAGTTTTTAATGTTCCTCTCAAATACAATATTTAACTATTTCCCACACTGCTTTAACCCTCTGCAGAAGATTGGATTATTCAATGCATCCAAATTTTCTAGGCTCCAAGCTGATGTGGCTGGGTTTTTCTCATAGCTCATAGCCAAACACTGTGGGAGTCATCAATTGACTGTTCCAAAGCGGATCATGATTTTCCCTAGGGCAGAAATCATGGCTCAATGGCAACACCCAATCACATCCTCTTTTGTCATTTAGGAGAGAGGTTAAACCCTAACTAATTTCTTTTCTAAAATAAACAGAAACAGTGAATCTAATTTCGAAAGAGAGACTTTTAACAAGGCATTTGCAGAAAAATTTATACCTTCTTTGCTAAAGTAGCTCATCCTCTGGGAAAGGGGCACACAGATCGTGGTTTAACTTGCCTAAGAATAACAGATAGAGTTTGATAAGTCCACCCACTTCTCCTGAGAAGAAAAAAAAAATCATCTTCTGAAGGTGTCAGGAGTCCCAGAATCCACGAAATTGTCCTGAGACTTTATCATGCTCAAAGGTTCAAATGCACCCCTACAAGCTTTGTTGAAAAAGACTATTTTGCCCAGCAGAGAATCATTCTTAGATCATATCAAACAAGGGTAAGCCCCTACACTGCCTGAATTTCTAACTCAGCCTCAATATTCAATTAAAAGTGAGGATGACTGAAGAAGAAACTGATATTTCCTTATGGCTAACTACTTTTCTTTTTTTCTTGAAGTACAGCTAACTAGTTTTCTATTTAATATTCTAGCACCCAGGTCAATATTCTTTGATGTCACGTGATTTGAGAGCAGTGGTGAGACAACAAAGCTATTTCCCAAGTGTTGTCATGAGTTAAACCCACTTAATAAACCAGTTGCATATACTATGCAATGACCTAAAACTTGCTAAAATAAGGCCACATTTTCTAAGTCATCTTGACTAACTTCTAAAGCCCTTTCTTAAGAATCAGGAAATACAACATGGTTCTCATGAAGCTCTTCCAGAACGATAAAATATTCATTCAAAAAAATATATTCAAGGGTTTCCCTGGTGGCACAGTGGCTGAGAGTCCGCCTGCCGATGCAGGGGACATGGGTTCGTGCTACAGTCGGGGAAGATCCCACATGCTGCGGAGCAGCTGGGCCCGTGAGCCATGGCCACTGAGCCTGCGCGTCCGGAGCCTGTGCTCCGCAACGGGAGAGGCCACGGCAGTGAGAGGCCCACTCACCGCAAAAAAAAAAAAAAAAAAAAAAAAATCTTCAAGTGGAAATAAGGCAGGAATCAGCCTAACTGGGTTTTGTAATGTGTGACTCATTTCAATTTCCTGACTGACTTCAAGGCGAGCTGCCCAAAACTCCTTATGATCAAGCTTTATTGTGACATCTAAAGTGAGATCTTAAAAGGCAGAGTGACTTCATTTTCAAATAAAGCTCATCAGTGAATAGGGAATATATCGATTGCTTTTAGAAGTGAACTTTCTCCTTTGTTCCATGAGGTTACTCTTGATATAACCAGACACAAATTGTAGTTACTTTACTAGTAAAAATAAATAAATAAATATAAAAGTTAATTTTATAGCAACTGCAATTGGACAGGCATTAATTTCACTCCAGAGAAGGGGTAAATTAGTACCTTTAGTAGTTTATTCATTGGCGATTTATTGGCAATCAGTTTATTTACTGGCAAATCAGACCCAATATACAAATACCTGTCCTTATATTACCCAAATTTCACTACTAGGATATGGTCAACCTCACTTTATCACATTCTTTATGAGGAGAAAATCCACAACTGTCTTAACTATGATTGTGTTCCTTTTGCCTAGCACAGAGCCTGACATATAAGCAAACTATATAACTTTTATTCTTTAAGAACCATCTAAGTTTGCTTATCTGTAAATACCCAAAATGCATAAATTCTTTCAGTTTTTACTGTTGTGGGAATGACTACATAAGAGGTGACTTCAAGGTAGATACTGAGATATCCAAATTCAATCTATATCATTTAAGTATAGTCAGAGTTGTATGGTCCTAAGAATAGGAAAGAATATAAGATCCCATCTAGTTCGTTAGACTTAAGATGGAAGAGCCACTTACACAACAGGAACCAAACAGATGCAAGCCATGAACCTGGTGGATGATGGAGGCTTTTGGATCGTGTTATAGTCAGTTTCTAATGTATGAAGAAAGTCTGGGGGATGAGTAAAATAACTTTATAAGATTAGCATTCCAAGACAAAGATTCCCTCACCACCACCCTTTGATTGCTAAAAGATATTGTCCAAAACTAATATTCTCAGTCTTTAAAAATTGTGTGTGTGTGTGTGTACGTGTGTGTGTGTGTGTATGTGAGAGAGAGAGAGAGAGAGAGAGGGAGAGAGAATGGCACACGAGTCTTTTTTTTAAGACTATGTGACAGCCACATACTTGCAAGGCATATAAGACCCTAAATTCTTAAGCTGTAGAGCATGCATGATTAGCCTTGCAGAAACTTGGGTGGGGCGGGGGCGGGTGGGATGTGGGTGACTGAGGATTTAATGTGGCAGGATATGAAAACTAAATGCATCAATGCAACTGCTGGGTTTCAGCTGTCTCAACAAAATATGCAGTTCATCCCTGGGGGATGGGAGACCACATACTGCATTCCTAAAAACTAAGACCTTCTTATGTACAGGAAAGTAAATGGGTTTTTGTGGTCCTAGAGTTTTATCCATTTAGAGCTTCCAGATGGGTCATAAACCTCATTGTGAAAGAAAAGGCCAAGGAAAGTCCTTCCACAGTGGAGGCACCAGGAGCCTGGGAAGGGGGAGGGGCAGGCTGGGGGTGCAGTGGGTCCCTCAAGTCGAGTCTGCGGGGGTCTGGCCCTTATTTCCATAAAGCCTTCAGACCTCTTAGCAGGATGACCATAATGAGTATTCTGGCTCTGGAACATGCTGCCCTTGGCTGGCACCATGGAGCCTGACTGCAGGGACAAGGACTGCGGGCAGGTACTTCAGAGAGACCCTCACAGTGAGAGACCCAAGCAGTGGAGCGCCACTTCCGCCTTGGCAAAGTAGACAGAAGAAGCCCTGGTGACCATGACGACAGCTCAGGACCAGACCTCTCCTTGTGCTCCCAGGACCATTTAAACCCCGGAGCATATAGTGTGTGTGCACGGGTGTGTGTGCACGGCTGTGTGTGCACGTACGCAGCAGTGGAGGAGAATGCCAATAACAACTGACATCAGATTCTTCAACAACCCTAACAAGAAGGACTCAAACATCATTTTAATTTGAATGATAAAGAAGACAAGTAATGTTTTCTTGAGCCCAAGTTTCATAGAGCAATTCACACCAGCTACTCACTTATTAACATTCTAACACAAAACAGGAAAAAGCAGACATATGACATTTGGATTGCAGCTATTTCTGACAGGAGAAAAATTCTTCTTCAGTCTGAAAACAAACTATTAAACTTTTAGCTTTTGTATAACAAGTAAAACAATATGTATAAGACACCCTCTCCCTTTCTAAGAGCCTTCTCTATGCCTGAGCCTATGAGGGTACATACTGTAGGCGGCCTGAGAATACAGCTGGGATATACCTATTATATCCATTGGTTATTTTTGTATCTTTCAGACAACACTGTGAAAATGGTCACAACCAAATATCCTATTTTGGAAGAAAGCCCAGTTCTTAAGTGGCCTCGATTATAACCTCAGATAAATGAAAATGCAGAAGAACACAGTGGTCACAGGCCAGATGGAGGGGAAAAGAAAGGAGGAAAAGAAGCCCTTGGAAAAGGCTTCTCAGTCAGTCCT
>NW_006780658.1:2522217-2536300 GCF_000442215.2 Lipotes vexillifer | reverse complement strand
CTGCTGAATCAAAGGGTGTATAGAGCTGGCCCTAAAAATAACCCGTCTAATCTGACTCTTCCTGTATTTAGTGGGTTTCACCAATTTTATTCTAAAACTAAACAGAATAGTGGTTATGATTCTCACGCATACAAAAAAAGGGAATTTCAAAGCCTAGTCTGAGAAGATTTCACAATCTTTTTCATTAACCATCCAGGGTTTAATAACCCTTCTCCATAATCTCTGTTTTATTCCTGGCACTGTACTTTAAACCCGTCTCCTCTTCATTGGTATGTATCATTGTGCTTCCAGGTCTAACGACTTGAACATGGCATTTTGAAATTTAATGCTTATTGCCTAATGTTATCTATGGCCATCTAATTTCTGATCATTAGCAAACTTGTTAGGAATGAGTTTTGTCTCTTTTCTGGATTCAAATTATTCCAAATAACAGTAGTTTATTAGTTACTAGATCTATGAAATAACATATTTCTTATTATTCTCTTTCAGCCAAGTCAATGGTGAACTATTCATGGTCCCTAAAGTATCATTTTCCAAAATACTTTTTAATTATAGAAATATAATCTATCCAATTGTGTGTTTTGATGTGGACATTTTTAATATCAAACAAAAACTGTTAAGGAAAGATACATTTAATCTATAATTTTTCTATTATGTTAGAATATTTACGCATGGTACCGCTTTTTATATTCAGTTTTGTTTTTCACATCTGAAAGACATCCCTGACCCTACTCTGAAATCTTTTTTTTTTTTTTTTTTTTTAGATTGCTTCACTCTAGCTGTGGCATGTGGGTTTTTTCTTCTCTAGTTGTGGCATGGTTTCCAGAGCACGTGGGCTCTGTAGTTTGCAGCACGCAGGCTCTTTAGTTGAGGCACACGAGCTCTGTAGTTGTGGCGTGCAGGCTTAGCTGCTCCACGGCATGTGCGATCTTAGTTCTTGGACCAGGGATCGAACCCGCGTCCCCTGCATTGTAAGGCAGATTCTCTACCACTGGACCACCAGGGAAGTCCCCTAATCTGAATTCTTATCTGCTGTGATGCTTTGCAAACAGATTAGAACACACATTTTCAAAAGATTTGGGCATGCTGCTTTTCCAAGGTACTATATAGACAGATCTTGGCTACCCAGAAGTTATTCTGGACTCATTCACATCTGTTCAGCCATTCATTTATTCAGGAACTATTTGTTAAGCAACTATTCTGTGCCGGTACTACCGTGCTAAGTGCTGGACATATACATCAGTGAATAGCTTTTGGTCTGGTGGAAAAGATGAGCAAGTAAACAGGCAATTACCATATGGTGTTGTGAATGTCATAAGGATACATACAAGAAAAGGGTACTCAAAGGAGGGGCGGCAAACCAATTTTTCCTAGGGAAAATGCCCTTAGCAGGTGAGGGTAAGAAGGGGTTAGTGTGCATGTGTGTGTGTGTGCAGGGGATCGGAGGGAGGGCACAGAAGCATTAGGACAGGGAGCTGGGGAAACTTTACCTGATGGTCAAAGGACTTAAATCTTGATGTATAACAACTTTTACTTAATGATTTTGGTTTGAAATCTACCTAGAATTTTATTACAAAGAACAAAAGGATGATAATTTAATATATTCTTTATAACTCAGGGCCATCACATTGTTGGTATGCCTTATATCACAGGGATGTCCTTGGGGTTCGTTGGGACTTGCTACACCTATACTGTATGGTCCCAAATTGGCTTTGAAATCACGTCCTTTTTTCATATGGTGGTCTCTTCCTCTGATCTGCTTTCACTATTTCTGCATGTAGATGTCCCTCACCACCCCACCTTCCTTTTTGCTTTTAATATCTGTGGACATGGAAACCAGAGAACCAGACTTAGGAAAATCATGTTTAAAGAAAACATAAGCTCTGAGTGAAGCTGGAAAGGACTTTAATGATATCTATTTTAGTCATCCAGGGATCACTTTGCTTACTGTCCACTGATTACTTATATTCAAAGTAATCAAGGCCAGAAATGCAAGTTCTAGAAAGGTCAACAATCTCTAAAAGAAGAAACACTTTCACTGATCTGTCACTTTATAGTTTACATAACAATGTAAGTTTAGATGAATCCAGCTAGAACAGACTATTTATAATGTCAGTAGACTGGGAGGTTTCTTTAATACCTTTCAGCAACTGTGGGACTGTGAGACCAAGTGTGTCCCACTAATGCATTTGCAGAATGCCTACTCAATGTCACTGAACCAAATACTGTCATGTAAGCCTCTAAGTCAACGAGAGCAGATGATGATAAATTGCAGAAGGAACAGAAATGAATGGCATTAGAAGCATTCAAGAATCCTAATTCCTTCTCTTGTCCTCAGCACCTGTTCTCTAAGTACTCTTGGGAATTATGTCTGTGTTCTCCACCATTAAGTTAAGCTTAGACCCATGCACAGAGATGGCACAAGAAACAGCTGATGAGCAAGTGTCCCTATAGCTTAAAAATTAAAGTCACAGACAGAAAGAGGTATGGCGCATTATGTTTCTAAGTCACTTTTTAAAAACTGGTACTGGGCAAGTTCTCTTTTCCCTCCTATTTGGAGGGCCTGATTCCTCCAATAAGCTCCATGAACTTAATCATGCACATAACCAGCCCAAATGCCTTTCTGATACCTAGAAATGGAACAAGAAGCATATGGAGCAAAAAGCAGTAGCTGAACTTGGAAGCATATGTTTCTCAAAGGTGTTGCCAGAAAAAAAACTGGAATGTGAAATTAGAACTCAACTGGCAGCTGTCTAGAAAATTATATTTTTTTAAAAAAGGTGGATTTCAGAATGTACTGAAAAGAGACACGTAGGCAGGCATCTTGTTTGAAATCTGAGATCATGAAAGTTGAGGATGACAAAAAGTATTTTTAATCTATATTTTTCTATTATACTCAAATGAGCTACAACACAGCAAATGTGCTACACTTTAGCATCTAGACCAATATTTTTATTTCGATTATGCACTGAAACCACTACTGTGGCAAGATTTTCAGTAATTTCTAGTAGCCAAAAATTAGTTTCAGTATTCATGGTATCTAACAAAGAATTTATATCCAGAATATATAAAGAACCATTACAATTCAATAAGAAGAAGGCAAATAACACACTAAAAAAAAAACTGACCGAAGACTTGGGCACTTCACAAAAGATATATATAAACAGCCAACAAGCACATCATTAGTCGTCAGGGAAGTACAAACTAAAACCACAATGATATACCACTACACACCTATTAGACTGGGTAAAATTTTAAAAGAATCACCAAGCCAAGTGCTGGCAAAGATGTGGAGGAACTTGAATTCTCATTCACTGCTAGAATGAAAAATGGTACAACCATCTTGGAAAACAGTTTGTCAGTTTCCTATAAAAGGAGACATATACTAAATATATACAACCTAGCAATTCCAATCCTAGGTATTCACCCAAGAAAAATGAAAACATATTTCTGATCAAACATTTGTACATGTAAGCAACCTAAGTGTCTATCAACAGATGAATGGATAAAGATGTGATATATATATATAAAATGGATTATTACTCAGCCATAAAAAAATGAAATAACGCCATTTGCAGCAACATGTATGGACCTAGAGATTATCATGCAAGTGAAGTAGGTCAGACAGAGAAAGACAAATATGATATCACTTATATGCGGAATCTAAAAAATAGACAAATGAACTTATTTACAAAATAGAAACAGACTCACAGACACAGAAAACAAACTTATGGTTACCAGAGGATGGGGAGAGAGGGATAAATTGGGAGTATGGGATTAAGAGAGACATACTACCATATATAACACAGATAAACAACAGGATTTACTGTATAGCACAGGGAGTTATATTCAGTATCTTATAATAAACAACAATGGAAAAGAATTTAAAAAAAAGAATATAGATATACTGAATCGCTTTGCTGTACACCTGAAACTAACACAATACTGTAAATCAACTATACTTCAGTAAGAAAAATTTGTACATGAATGTCCACAGTAGCTTTATTAATGGTAGTCAAACATTGGAAACAATCCAAATATCCATGAACAGCTGAATGGATACATACTACTCAGCAATGAAAAGGAATGAAATGCTAATATACAGAACAACATGGCTGAATCTCAGAAACATGCTGAGCAAAAACAAGCCAGGCATAAAAGAGTACACATTGTACAACTCCATTTAGATGAAATTCTAGAAAAGACAAATCTGATCGACAGTGACAGAAAGTGTCAGCAGTTGCCTGGGGCCAAGAATCAAGGTAGGAAATAACTGAGAAGGGGCACAATGGAACTTTATGGAGTAATGAAATGTTCTATATCTTGATTGTCGTGGTGATTACACAGCTATATAAATTTATCAAAAATCACTGAAATATACTTAAAATGGGTTTATTTAGGTAAATTGCACCTGAGTAAAGTTGATTTTAAAATGTTTCATGCTAACAAAACTAAAAAATATTTCTGAAATCATATTTTCTTCAACCTCTCACAATACGGTTCCCTGTCTACTAGATAGCCTAGGTCCCTACACTTACCTGGAATTAGAATTTATCTATTTTGCAACCTCATAATTTCACTTTTTGTACATTATCTCCTTCAAAACTCATTAATACAACTCTACTAGCTGTTGAGAGGCCAATAACTCTGTGTACTCTTATTTGAACCTCTGATCTTCCTCTTAAACATAGCCCAGGTGTATCTCATCTATTTTGAAAAATTCATAAGTTTGCATGGAATATTCATATGTTATCCACAGAACATTTTAGCTACAGGACATACCACTAAACATCTCATGTGTCCCCTGAAACCCTGTCTCATATTCAAGTTACCCCATCACAGCATATAATGCTGCCAAATACACATCTCAAAATGGTTATCAAATCCAACTTTTACAAAAGGAAACTCAGAGTTATTTATTTCACTATTCTTCATTTCCCACAGCCATTCTGTTTCCCAATCACCCTCTCTCTCTACCGGAGGGTCCTGTACTACATTATAAAATCTTTTGGGAAGGAATCATTTATTATTTCACACGTTATCCCTCACAGTACCTAGAGCAGTGCCTTGAAGTTCACAAATTCTTAATAACTGTTTGTTGCATCAATTAGTACATCAAGCTATCAAACAATCTGCTATAATTAACACTTCTTCAACAATTACTATCTGACACACTTCAATCTGAGCAAATAACTCTCCAGCATGGATAGTCACATTGTTATAGAAGGTCACAGGAGACTCAGAGAAGTAAATTGGTAGAATCGGTGAAATTTCAGGTCTTAGTAGAGGAAAGGGAACGCCTTCACAATCCCTCAGACAAGTGCCTCTTGGTATCTTTTTCCCTACTTTTAAGAGTTTGCTCTCCTAGTGCAGAATCCTGTTAACGGAAGGCAGCTCCATGGTGGTATAAAGAGCACCAATCCTGAACAAGGCTTTGCTCTAAGTGCCTCAATTTCTCCCTCTGTGATTAATGGGTAGGGTTAAAAGTTAAGATAAGAGAAAGCTCTTTGAAAAATGCAACACCAACAATTATAAAGGATTATTGCCTAACAAGTAAGAGGTGAGGAGGCATGGATTTGCTCAGAAATGGCAAATAGATCCTACCTTGCATAATAATTTGCCTGACTGAAGCACTACTTTAAGGAAAGCTTAAGTGAGGTTTGTCCTTGGCCCAGGAGGGGGCTTGAAGACTAAATACCCCAGGTGATCTCTAAATTTCACTCAATTTTCAGGGTGTGTGATTCTAGCCTTAATAAAACCACACATCTTATGGCTTTGCACACGTCATTATCCAGGTCTTCCCAATCTTTTTAATTCACAACTATCCCTTCTCACTACTGCCCCTGATTTAACACAGATTAATCTCATAAACTGAGAAGTCTTTTCTACCAGCTTCTCTGCTTTCCTTCCTGAATGTAGAGATACAAACAACCCTCAGGGGTTCAAGACACCCCCTCCACCATCACAAGCAGCAGAATCGGTATTGGGATGGGATTAAAGCCAAATGGTCCGCATGTTAGGAAGTGGGACAGACCATAGTTCTTGGTCCACTCTGCATGCCCCTTTTGGATTCTTCTGTTACAGTCTATAGAGGTTGCCGATCCGCCTTTGAAATGCCTCCTCCCATGTGTAATAAGGCTGCCTCTTGCTTGGTAGGACCCCTGCCCTGTGAAGGCTTAGACTAGAAAGTAACGCTTCTTTCTCTTCCCTGGGGTTTGTTTTCCCATACCACAGGGCAAGAACCTAGGATAAAAAGTAGAGGATTGGACATAGTGAAAGGAGTGGAGCCCAGGGAGCCTTCTTTTAGTCAAAGTCATAGATGAGACGGATAAAATGAGTACTCACAAGTGGTAGAGGCCAACCTATCAGAGGTGGGCCTTCCACAGAGGGCTTTGGGATCAAAGTCCACCAATAATGAACAATGTGCATTTGCTAGGAAGGGCAGCACTACAGAGCTCCCTGCAGAACCGACGGTAGTACTAGATGGCTGGGGTTGAGAGCTGGGGTCCTGCCTGGCCACCCCTCCAACTCTCTCCATTGGAAACATACAATACAACCTTACCCTAAATGTCATCACCCTAATAGTGAGGTATACTCCTACTAATAACACACTCAACGACATTAATCTTTATTCAGATCCCTTACTTGCATTCTGCCAAAACTAACAGAGAGGGAAAGGGTGAGGTTATTTGTATTAGAACAGTACAGTCATGGTAGGAAAATACCAATAAAAACCCTAGTCGTCCATGAAGCTACAGATGTAGAACCCTGATACTCAACCATCACACATGACAGCTATTTTTTTTTCCCTCATTATAAATGACTGGATGCTAATCTATCCTGTTTGGTCAATCTCTTTAACCTTCAAACTCTATAAAAATACCATAATGTTGAAGCACTTTATAGAGTAAGTTCAAATTTCAGCTCCTGAATCCCTGAGCTCAAAAAATGCCTTTTGAGTACCATAAGAAATGGCTCACCATAGTGTATATCATCTTGGTTACCTGCTGCAGCCTGCAACCAAGATGCAACATTAAATAACGTTATTTCATTTTCTTTGAAAAAACAAAAAGAGAAGCACGAAAACCAAAAGAAACACATCATAAGAGCTCACTTAAGCACACGCAGTTGTTAAGAAAACTTTTAAACACACACACATAAAAAAATTAAATTAGATTTGGGAAACAACTGAGTTTAAAAAAAATGAAGATAGAAAAGCCATGGAATTAAACTGAAAGAAGTTTGGAAAGTTTCAAATTTTGATTATATTTTAAGATTGGGAATCCATAATAGAGAACCTTATTGTTCTTCCTACATGTTCAAGGTTTTAACAAAACAGCCGGATTCTTCTTTTACCTGTGGCTTGAAGGGGAAAATAGCTAACTTCCATGACAAGATTTGACACGACATGATGGGACCTATCATGACAAGAAACGGATTCTTCAGCCACACGCCCTTCTTTCTTCCCAGGACTAAAGGGTATAAACTAGGCCAGAGCCACCACCTCAGCTACAGGGATCCCTTCATGGTTTTCAGAGAACCAGTTACTCCTGCAGATGCTGAAGAGCCCCCCCACCTACCTCTACCGGCAGAATTTAGAGCTCCTGGGGAAAAAGAGCTGATTTGCAAATTGCTATAAACAAAGCTCTTAATGTTGCATTGTTGACTTCGAGCACTCCCTCCCCTTGGCTTCTATGACAACTGCAGCTCTCTGACTTTCCTCTGAACTCTTTAATTTCTCCTTCTCTGTCTTCTTTATGGCCTTTGGTCCAACCTCTCTTTAAACAGTTCTCTCTTTAGCCATTTCTTCACCCTGAACTCTCTCCATGGGAGAGAACTCATTTATTCTCATGGTTTAAAAAATCACCTTCAGGGCTTCCCTGGTGGCGCAGTGGTTGAGAGTCCGCCTGCCGATGCAGGGGACACGGGTTCGTGCTCTGGTCCGGGAGGATCCCACATGCCGCGGAGCGGCTGGGCCCGTGAGCCATGGCCGCTGAGCCTGCGCGCCCGGAGCCTGTGCTCCGCAACAGGAGAGGCCACAACAGTGAGAGACCCGCGTACCGCAAAAAAAAAAAAAAAATCACCTTCAAGCTGATGTTCCCAGATTTCTGTCCTGAGCCCAGGCAACTCCTGAGCTCCTAACTCCAATCGGTCTAATGAATATCTATATGAGACCAATGCCCCAACACCTCAAACTCAAGAAGTCTAAAATTGAACTTAACTTCCTTCCAGGGCCAGGTCTTTGTCCTCTGTTGCCTGTTAGGTGACAGCAATCATCTCAAATGAAAATTAAGAAGCCCTCACCACATCTATTATCGGCACCTATGATGTGTCATATCTGTGGTTCCCATGCCATAGCCTACGTGCAAATCCCTCCTCATCCTTCCTTCTTACACAATTGCCAACAGCCTCTCTGCACCATTCTCTTGCATCTCCAGTTGATCCCTTACTTTACCACTATTTATCTCTTTTCAAAAAAAAAAAAAGTCCTTAGAGGCTATTTAGAAAATTTAAAGTTCTTAGCAAAGCACTCAAGGACCTTAATAATCCAGCCTTATTCGCTCTTGCTAGACTATCTTTTATCAAATGTTTCTGAGCACCCTTTACTCTTGTCATTGTACATATAAGGGTTCACCCACCTTCACATTTATATTTTTATTCATTTGTGCCTCTTTCATACCATCCCCTGAGCCCACAATGAATTCCCTCTCCTCACTGTAACATCATATTCACTGTTCAAGCCCCAGCTCAAATACCAACACCTTTGTGATCACTCTCGGAACTCTTGTAAAGGAAGGCAGAGAGCCTAGACCTCTAACAGAGTACTTATGGGACTCTGCCCATCACTACAGTTAATTGTTCATGCATTTAACTGCCCTACTTGGTGGTGAACTGTTTGAGAGCAAGGACTCTGTCTTGGTAATCATCATATTCCTACACTATTTATCTCCGTGCATTCACATTACGTAGGCAGGCCTCCATAAATATTTGGTGAGTAAATTTCATCAATCCTCCTTGCTTCTCTGTTATGATAACGGTTTCTAAATATAAGGTATGCTTTTTAAAAAGGAAAGTAGTGGTAAGTGGATTACATATAGTCTCAACTTCTGTCAAGCAGACTTTCTTCCCCAAGTTTACGGGTGTTTACAAAATAGCGCTCCAAGAAACTGATAAACAACTA
Organism: Lipotes vexillifer; assembly: GCF_000442215.2. Classification (NCBI taxonomy): domain Eukaryota; kingdom Metazoa; phylum Chordata; class Mammalia; order Artiodactyla; family Lipotidae; genus Lipotes; species Lipotes vexillifer. Next base: position 2,527,119 of record NW_006780658.1, on the reverse strand, counting down.
TCCAACAAAAATTATTTGTTTGTATAAACATGACATCCATTTCTTATTGCTCCAATAAGAGCAAGAGTAACACGGATCCATACTTCTTCTTTGTAAGTCATTTTAAGGTCAAACGTCCACAGTAAAAGCAATTCTTAGGTCATGACTTTCATCATAAATAGACCCTAATATAAACATGATCTAATACTTAGAAAAGAAAAGCTAAGGCCAAGTTTCCTGAGTTGACTGTAACCATTAAGGGTCATTCAAGTATAAAGACTAGCAAAAAGTCAAAACTTTTTCAGGTAAACAGTGGATACATTTAAATAGGTTCATATTTCAAACGAGGACAATATAAAGAAATAAAAAGAGTTTCCTTCTTTGCTGAATATTCTCCTTTTGCCCCTCCAGAATCATCCTCCACCCTCTACAGTGCTCTGCCCTGAGATGCTGATCTGTACAGCCAGTGTCAACTGGACTCCCTGCCTCCTGGCTTCTCACTGAGTTTGACTAATGGGAAGTAGGAGATCAGAGGGTGAGAGGACAGGTAGGTTGAGACATTTATCTCCTTGGACAACCCCCTGCCAGACCACAGACTGGCAGTGGCTCTGTTCCTGCTCTTGTTGAACAGTCCCCCTCTCATATCTTCAGCTCTTGCTGGTTTCCCGTAACATGATACCTCTCCCCCTTAAGGCTTAAGGGTATTAAGAGCTTCCCACTGTTGCTAGCCCAGAAGTCCTTCACCATCCCTTTTTGATTTCTCTTTAACTCTGTCACACTTTTGTAAATGATCCTTCCATTAAACATAGTGACGATTCTTGGAAAGGAATTAGGCAAGACAGTTTGTGATGAAGAAGATAATTGCATCTTAGCAATAAATACAATAAAACAAAATATAATACACACATACCTAAGAGCAAAAACACTACACTGCCAATTCAGAAAAATGAAGCACAGAACAAATGAACTATAAACTTGAGAGAAAAAGAAGAAAGCATGCAGATACTTTTTAAATTTTTATGATAACCTCATATCATAAAAAACCTTTTTATGATAATCCAACAAAGGCCCTCTTCTGAATGAACATATTAGAAAACTGGAATATACATACTCATCCTTGTCCACCTCTTCTCGAAGCTTCTTTAGCTGTTTATTTTGGCTGAACTTCAAGTTTTGAATTATGTTCTCAAAGTATTCATCTTCCCTGTAGCTCAACTATATTAATTTAAAAGATTTGGGGAAGAATATTAAAACCGGTATCTTCAAAGTTTTTGCTAAATAACATTAAGAGATATTTTCTTAAATTCTATCACTTAATAAAGTTAACAGAGAACACTAAAACTTGCCAAAGAAAAGTTAAGTTCCAACGAGCTTAGTTCTATATTACAGATCACTGCTGCGCTGGCTAAATCACTACTTCAGCCTATTCTTTTGTAATTAATCAAATGAAACTAAATGTCAAACAAGCTTTTCTATATTGATATTAATCCTTACAGGACAGACAAGATAAAAGCATTCGTATTTAGTACCTACTATGTTATAAGAACACTGTTATAAGAACTTCATATATCACATATATGATATATGATATGATAACCTGCTAAATATTATTGCTTAATTATTCTTAGTTTTGATGTGATTTTTTTTCTAAGTAGACTGGAATTAATGTTGATAAGAAAGTTTAATTTTCATCCTAAACTACTTATTTCTCATTATTTATATTTTTACAAAGCCCTGCTACTGTTCTAGTGTTGTAACCCAAGATATTATCTCAAACCTGTCTTCCATCTCTGTTCTATGGAAGCTATGCTTTTGTTGCATCCAACTATGTATTATGTCATGTTCCCAACATACATAGACTCGTATGTGGCCCCAAAGAGTGCCCCCAGTAATCTCTACCTCCTGGTATTTATGCCCTTGTATAATCCCTCCCCTTGAATGTGGGGTGGACCAAGTGACTTGTTTCAAACGAATAGAATATGGCAAAAGTGATGCTTCTGGAGTTATAAAAACACTATGATGTCCATCTTGGGTACTCTGTCTTGCTTGCTTGCTCTGAAAGAAGCCAGTGCCATGTTGTAATCTCCTCTATGAAGGCCCATACAGCAAGGAATTGTGGGAAGCCTCCAGGCAACAGGCAGTGAGTAACTGAGGCCTTCAGTCTAACAGTCCACAAGGAATTAAATTCTGCCAACAACCACATAAGTGAGGTTGGAAGTGGATCCTCCCCCAGACAAGCTTTCAGGTGAGGCTTCAACATCAGCCAACACTCTGACTGTAACCACATGAGAGATCTTGAATCAGAAGCACCCAGGTAAGTGGTGCCTGGATTCCTAAGCCAGCAAAACTGTGAGAAAATAAATGGTTGTAAATGGTTAAGCTGTAAAGTTCTACGATAATTTGTTATGCAACAATAACACAATACTAATACACATATATCATCAGATATGTAAGTCAGTTCTTTTTTGTTTTTTTAATCGATAGCCCTATAGACATACAATCTGCAGAAACTAATAGCGCCAAGGGAAGGATATAAAATTTTAAAACATCAGAACATATGGTCTTTCCTTAAAATTAGTATTAAGAAGCAGCAGGAAACAGAAAGAAATCTAGCTAAAATTAGGGATTATTCAATGAATAGAAGCCCAATAGGAACCCACTGAGAAATGAGAGGCTAAAACTGATTGATAAAGGAAAACTAGAACTAAGATTTTAAAAGGCTTAAATGAGAAATTAAAATGTAAAGCACTCAAATAAAGAGAAAATTGTCTTACAAATAATGTGATAGATTAAGAAGATTTAAAAATATGTTTTCTCTAGTTCTGTTTTTCCCATCAAAAAGCAATGGGAATAGTGTTAACCAATACTAGAATATTAAGAACAGAAAGCTGTTCTTAAAGGGAACCAGGTCTAAGAAAAAGAAAGAATGAAATACAAAAAGCTACATAGATTCCAATCTGTAGATCTGATGACTTGCTCTTAGGATACTAAAAGAAGGTGCATAAGTCTCTTGATGACCACTTGTCATAATTGTTTAAAACAAAGTATCTGTAATGTATATAAATTATAAACATGACTGTGGTTTTGAGTATGACTATTAAAAGAAGGTAATCCTAGAAGTTACTGATTTGTAAGCTTAATTTCAATGATGGGGGGGAAGGGGGAGGAGTCACAAAAAAAACTAGGAAAATAAAATAGAGTTCTTGGAACTATTAAATGGGCACTCAAGTGATTGGAAGGTCAATATTCCACATTTATCAATGAATCAGTGTCAGCCTGTAAGAACATAATGGTCCAAGGTGAACAGGATTCAGTTTGAAGTGTAATGAGATTGAGAATGACCGATGGACAGGTCATGCTCTTTATAGTTGGAGTGGTAGGGCCACAATGAGAACACTTATTCGGAAAGACATTGTTGTATATTAGAACTAGAAGGAAAATGCGAAAAGAAATTCAGTAGAGTAACCTTATATGAAGTTAGATTAGCAAATCACACAGTCAAAATTACCCTTAAGATCCTTAGAAAGGGTCATGGAAATACAGACAGTAACATCTCTGTGAGTCTAACTCAGCCAGTCTTTCCTCCAGCACTGGAACAGACCTTTATTTTTCTGCTGTGAACGAGATGAAGTTGGAGCATGTTGCACAAAATCACATATCTTTCAACACCAAAATCACACCCTTCACGGCAAGAGGCTCACAACTTAAGAGGCATTAGGAAAGCAAGATGCTGAGGAACAGCAGGGTCACATCTCACATCACAGGTGCACGCCAGGAATAGCACAGGGGAATCTCTCATATCATGAAAGATGATGTCTGTCTGTCTCTCTCCTGTCTCTATCTCAGTCTCTCTCTCTCTCTCTCTCCCCTCTCCCTCCCTCCGTTTCCTTCTCTCCCTTTCTCCCTCTCTCTCTCCACTCCCATAATATCATGTGCACATGACAATTAAGCTACTGCAGTTGAACAGTGGGAAAGATCTAGTTATAATGGCAGCTGATAGCAATGTAGCACTGATACTTTTAAAAGATAAGGTCAGTAAGAATTTGGCCCAATGACTCAAGCTCACCTTCCCAATGCAATAGACCACAGTCTTCCCCTTATCATCTTTCCCTCTTCTACACTAGGATTATACTAAGTATCCTACAACAGACGATAGACACACCAAGGGGATGGAAAAAACACTGCTCTAAAAGTCAAGAGACCTGGGCTCTAGATTGGTTCTACCCTACATTAGTTGTGTGAACAGGAACATGTCCCAAGACTTTTCTTGGTCTCAGCTTCCTCCTTTTAGAAACATAAGTATATTATCCTAGACAATAATCTCTCTAAGGTAATTTTCAGCTCTGGATTATGTCTTTATTTCCCATATATCACGTTTTGAAATCTTTTTTTTTCCTAGTACATAATGAATCTCTTGTGAAGTGCTACAGCCTAATGCTTAAGAGCTTGGGCTCTGAAGTCCAATAAATCTGGGTTCAAATCCCAGTGCTGTCACTTACTAACTGTGACAGTGGGCACGGTTGCTAACCTCTCTGAACTTCTGTTTCCCCTTCTAAAATGGGGACAATAATATCCCTTTTGCAATAGGATTGCTATGAAGACAAACCATATAATATATATAAATCACCTACTACAGTGTCTTGTAAACTCTAAATAAATGTTATTATTGATGATGATGTTACTGGAATAAAAATGTATTAAATGTCTGGTTAAAATGATGCCGCAGGGCTTCCCTGGTGGCGCAGTGGTTGAGAGTCCGCCTGCCGATGCAGGGGATGCGGGTTCGTGCCCCGGTCCGGGAGGATCCCGCGTGCCGCGTAGCGGCTGGGCCCGTGGGCCATGGCTGCTGAGCCTGCGCGTCCGGAGCCTGTGCTCCACAACGGGAGAGGCCGCAGCAGTGAGAGGCCCGCGTACCGCAAAAAA
>NW_006780658.1:2501241-2521582 GCF_000442215.2 Lipotes vexillifer | reverse complement strand
AAAAAAAAAAAAAAAAAAAAAAAAGATGCCCCAGGCCTTACCTAAAGAACAGGAGAATAGGAAGCAAATGATTCCTAGGATATCAGACCAATACCCTTGCTTCATTAGCTCCTTGTGCCAATCCACAAAGCTCTCCAAATCAAATCCTGTCCAAGGTATCATGTCTATTCTGGCTTCATAGTCTAGGATAGGCTTCCAAAATATGGATAGTGATCTGTGCTTAAATGGAAGTAGAAAACCTGTTTAAAACTGAGATTATTTGCATGTATGAGAAAAAGTCAAAGAAGGTTATCTGGGATTTTATTCTGCTATAACAATCACACATACCCCTCTTATCAATTTTTCTTTTATTAAGTTTAAAAGGTATATTTTAAAAGGGAGAGGAAAAAAGAGGTGAAATACCTAGAATTAAAATTCTACTAATAGAAAGGTTGAGGACAAGAATTTACATGCCATACAAGAGTTAATTAAAAACAAATTATTTAAAAGGTATTATGATTTGTAAAAACCATAATTAGCATGTTTATTTTAGTTAGCTTCTGTCCATCAAAGAGAAATTTAATCCCAAAACACAGAACGACTTCAAATTCAAAAAATGTAACTTAGTGACACTGAAATGAATAGTTTTTTTGAAGCCTGTTCTTCTAATAGATATTAACCTAAGAAAACCCTGCTCTTACATGGTATGTACTATATATCCAGTTTGTATAAGAAAATGGATTCATTTGGCTGATAAATTGCTTTAGCTGATGAGTTTTCCATTCATATCAATTTCTGGAACACTCTGAGTTTCCACTGTTCTTACTATTCGCTCCAAGTAGCATTGTATTTCAGTATATTTTATCCACAGCTTGTGCTACCCTAAATCTCAATGGATTTTTGTCCTCAAACGCCATGTTCTTGATTTTTGTTGCTGTTGTTGACTTTCACTTCACCACAGCTATTGGAAAATAAATATGACTTCAAAGGAAAATAAAGATGAAATCAAATAAATGTCTTAAACACTTATCTTGATTTGTCTTACCTTTGAAGGTAAGACAGGGCTCAGTAAAAAGTAACTGCTAGAGGACCTTGGTTCCCTAGTCTGATTCTAAGGTCCCCCAAAATGGTTTTATTTGCCAGTACAGGGTACCTAGAACTAAGAATAAATAGCAATGGGGTATGACAAACCAAAGAGCAAATTAACCACAAGACAATTTTTAACTAATTAACAGTTTTAACTAATTAATATTAATTACCTTTGGATAATTAACAAAAACATCAACAAAAGTCTTCCATGAGTAATTTTTACCATTTGTCAGTTTGTTGACCAGAAAATCTGAGCATGTATTGTTCCTGCAGATAGAGTTCTGAATCTAGAAGACCTGATTCTACTTCTGACACTACCTTCATAGCCTTTAAACATTTATTTAAGTTTTATGCCTCACATTCCTTTGAACCTCTGATCAATCAGACAGAGTAAAAAGATACAAAATATCCCCTTCCTATAATACATATATAGTAAAGACTTTCAAACAGAGCAAAGAACAGAGAGGAATACTACAGATATTAAATTTCAAGTTAAGGACCACTTCCTACAGAATAGTGGTTCTCAAATTTTAGCATGCATCAGAATCACCTGGAGGACTTCTTGAACGAAGAGGACTCCCTCCCCAAGTTAAATTTGTCTCCTAACAATTTCCGGGTGATGCTGATGTAGCTAGTCAGGGGACCACACTTTGAAAACACTGTTTTAGAATTCGGGATGGTATGCCACATCCACTATCCCCACTGTCGCCCTACCCAGGAGGGTTGGGGTAGATAACCAACAGCCAAACAAATTCTAATCCATTCACATAATACCCAGTTATCTTTCTCTCTGGCTTTCATTCATTCACTACAAAACAATCTTATAATACCCGAATCCTTTCATTATAAAGTGAAAGATAGAGCCTTTCATTATCCATCTTTCCTATAAACTCTAAGCAACAAGTTTCTTAATAAAGCTCATTAGCTTTTGGTAAGCAGCCTCTCTTTTATCCATTACTGTCAATTCAAAAATCTCACGAAAATTTATACATGGTGCCTATCTTTCCTTTTCTGAATTTAGTAATGCCAAATGCTGCAATACTTAAATACCAAGGCAATTTGTAAATATGGGTAGTTTTCACATTATTTTATACAAACTTGTGTATTTTGCTTAACCATATATCATATCAAAGAAACTTAACTGCTCCCCTTCAATTCCATATATTTTTTTCTGATAAACAAGTAATAGGAGAGAATTCTGATAAAATGGCAGAGTAGGAGCACCAGGAATCGGGCTCTTCACCTAGACAATAATTGCACCAGCAGAATCTGTCTGATATAATAACTATTTTGGAACTCTAGACTCTGTTGAAGGATTGCAATTTCTAGAGGAAGACTTGCAGAATCAATTTCAGCTCTTAACATAGTAACACTTGCCCATCTCTCACCCCCAGTCACATGGCACGCAGCTGTACACCTGTTCCTGAAACAGCTTATACACAGCTTGTGGGAGTTAGGGTGAGAAAAAAGAACCTTGTCTTCCAAATATTGGGGATCTGTGGACTGATTGCTGATTGCTGCTTGAGATCACAGAGGTGCAGACAAAAAGTTGGGCAGCCATTGTTGTTGCATCTCTCCCCATTCTTGTAAGCCACTCCCCGTCCAGCAGAAGTGACTTTTGGGGAGATTTAAAGGGCTAGCAACCTTTTCCCCCCTTCATTTTTAACTTTTTCCTCTTTTGGAAGCCCGACATTAAGAACTAGGGCATTAAAAAACACAGGGAAAATTAGAAAGTGACTGCACATGCCCAAGGAGAGGCTCAGAAAAGACCTAAGAAGACATTATGTTTATATCTCCTGATGATCCTTGGCACAGAGACAGCCTACAACTATCAAACAAAACAATAACAAAAAACAACAAACTCTTGGGAAAGGGGAGAATCTGATTTGAGTTACCACATTATTAGGTTCAAATGTCCAGTGTTCAACAACAACAACAAACAACAAAAATCACAAGGCATTCAAAGAAATAGGAAAATATGGCCCATTTAAAGGAAAAAATAATAACAAATCAATAGAAACTGAACCTGAAAGAGACCTAACGGAAGATATACTAGATAAAGACTTGAAAACAACTGTCTTAAAGATGCTTAAAGAACTAAAGGAAGATGTGAAGAAAGTCAAGAAAAGGATGTGTGAATAAAATGGAAATATCGATAAAGAGACAGGAAAACCTAAAAAGAAACCAAAAAGAAATTCAGTAGCTAAAAAGTACAACAATCAAAATGAAAAATTCACTAGAGGGTTTCAAAAGGCAGGTTTGAGCAGGCAGAGAAAAGAATTACTGATCCTGGTGACAGGACAATGAAAATTATTTAGACTGAGGAACAGAAAGAAAAAAGATTACAGAAAAGTGAACAGAGCCTACGGGACCTGTAGGATACCATCAAGTGGAACAACATATGCATCATGGGAGTTTCAGAAGTAGAAGAGACAGGGCTTCCCTGGTGGCGCAGTGATTGAGAGTCCGCCTGCCGATGCAGGGGACACGGGTTCGTGCCCCGGTCCGGGAAGATCCCACATGCCGCGGAGCGGCTGGGCCCGTGAGCCATGGCCGCTGAGCCTGCGCGTCCGGAGCCTGTGCTCCGCAACGGGAAAGGCCACAACAGTGAGAGGCCCGCGTACTAAAAAAAAAAAAAAAAAAAAGAAGTAGAAGAGACAGAGAGAAAGGGGCAGAGAGAATATTTGAAGAAATAATAGCTCAAATTTTCCCAAATTTGATGAAAGACATGAATATAATCAGCCAAGGAACCCAAGAAACTCCAAGTAAGATGAACTCAAAGAGACACACACTTGAAGACATTTTAATCATACTTCAGTAAGACAAAGACAAGAGGAGAATCTTGAAAGAAGCAAGAGAGAAGCAAGTTATCACATACAAGGGATTTTACTACAATTTTTTTAAAAAGGGAAAAAAGTAATAGACATTCATATTAAAAAATTTAAGAAACACAAAAACATACAAAACAGTCAGTCAAAACCAACTATAATCCCTCCACCTGAAAACAGCTACTGTGAACTTTTTGATATATTCCCTTCCAGTCATTATCAATGCATATAAATAACATTTTATATTAATTTTTGCCTACCTAACAAATTGTAAGAATTTTAAATATTCTTTTAGAATGACTTAATAACTTCATAATATTTTATCATATGGATGAGCCATAATTTAACAGTACACAATAAAACCCATAGAGAAGTAGAGCTTTAGCCTTGGTACACACAGGAAAAGTGTTTTATTCATGCATTGCTTTTGAAGAGGGTCTTTGTAAACCACACAGCTGCCTGACACACTATAATAATGGTTGGAGTTCATTTTTACACTGACATTGACCACTGCTTATCCACAGTAGGTTCATCCAAGACAATTTTTTTCTTCCCTCCAAAACAGGGCAAAGATGGAAACAAGGCCTGGCTAATTAAATGGATGAATGGATGAGTGGATGGATGATGGATGGATATACAGAATTTGACAAAGATAAACATAAGTATAGGTATGAATATAAATATATACCAATAGCATACATATATACTTTATAGCATTATATATCTATCTGTAATTATATATATATAGTATTATATATCTATCCGTAATTCCCAGTATATTATAATTTCTCTTTGACTTGCTGTCTCTCCCATTAAAATAAAAACTCCTACAAGTGGCATATCTTATCCTTATCCTTAACCTTATTTATCCTCCCCCACCACATATACCTAACATGTGCCTGATATATGGTAAACGCTTAATATATGTTTAGTGAATTAAAAAATGATAATCAAAGTAATAGAAAATATCACCCTTAAAAACAATGGCTATGGGGCTTCCCTGGTGGTACAGTGGTTGAGAATCCGCCTGCCAGTGCCAGGGACACAGGTTCAAGCCCTGGTCCAGGAAGATCCCACATGCTGCAGAGCAACTAAGCCCATGCGCCACAACTACTGAGCCTGCGCTCTATAGCCCATGAGCCACAACTACTGAAGCCCGCATGCCTAGAGCCTGTGCTCTGCAACAAGAGAAGCCACTGCAATGAGAAGCCCACGCACCGCAACAAAGAGTAGCCCCCGCTCACCGCAACTAGAAAAAAGCCCACGCATAGCAACAAAGACCCAATGCAGCCAAAAATAAATAAATAAATTTATTTTTTAAAAATAGCTACCATTTATTAATTATCTACTAAGATGGTTAAATTTTATATGCCAACTTGACTAGGTTATGGTGCTCAGTTGTCTGGTCAAACGCTAGTCTAGATGCCACTGTGAAAATATTGTGTAGATGTGATTAACATCACAATCAGTTGACTTTAAGTAAAGAAAATTACTCTCAATAATGTGGTGGGCCTCATCTAATCAGCTGAAGGCCTAAAGAGCATAAACAATTTCCCCAGAGAAGAAGGAATTCTTTCCCAAGACAACATAGAAATCCTGCTTAAGTTTCCAGGCTGCTGGCCTGTTCTACAGATTTTGGACTTTCCAGCCCCCATAATCACACGAGTCAATTCCTTAAAATTAGTCTCAATACACACACACACACACACACACACACACACACACACACACTCTCTCTCTCTCTCTCTCTCCTATTGATTCTGTTTCTCTAGAGAACCCAACACGCCTACTATTTCGTGCCTTACCTTAGGCAATGAATTTCATATACATTGTCTCCAGTCTTCACAACAGTCTAACAAGGTGGGTATATTATTCACCTTTTTACAGATGTGTAAGACTTAGAAAGGTTAATTAACTTGTCCAATGTCCGACAAGTGAGTTCACAGATAGCAGGGATGAGTACAAACTCCAGTTGTCTGATTCCAGAATCCATGCCCTTTCTTTCATGTTTTCTCTCTTTTCAGAGCAAGTGAAATGTTATCTAAAGCCCCTCAGTTCTTTAACTTTGCAGACTCTGGTATTCAGTGTTAGCCTAGCAACGTAAAAGCCTTAAATGGTATATACATGAAAGGCAGAAGAGGAAGGAGCATCAACAAGTAACACAGGAGAGACGCAACTCAAGGTTATCCACACAAATACAAAAATGTCATCTGCATCTGATGATTGAATCTAAAAATGTTGAAAAAGAAACTGAACGTGTAAAAAAGTAAATAAAATTCTTTTTTTAAAAAAAGAGCTGTCTCCTTCCAAACTTCATTTTTAGGACATGCTAATTTCATCTTCAGAAAAATCACAAAGCATGCAAAAAATTACTATTTAAATTCTCGGCATCACAAAACGGTTTGAGTGTGAACTGTCTCCAGAAACCTAGCCAATGCAGAACACTGGCTATATATATATATATATATATATGTGTGTGTGTGTGTGTGTGTGTATACACACACACAAACACATACATACATATACATATATATATACACACACACACAAACACAATAACAACAAAGATGGAAAAGTAAAATAGGTGTCACAAATAGGTACAGTTCACATACTATGTGAACTATGTGAACTGTTCTAACAGTGCCTTTAAAGCTCTCTTATCAACCAATTTTTTTCTATAGTCTCCAGAAAATAAAGGAAAATGTTATCTTTATAACATTTCTGAAGAGCTGCCTATCCTTCTTTTTTCCTGTACCTGTGTTCCTTACCCTGAATTTTCTAAGATATTATCGGGGAAACACCTAAGATGGTTTTGGAGTATGAAACAAGAAGATTAAAATACTCTACTCCTAAGAGATACCACCTAGGAACTATGTTTCTACCATTCCTAACAACTGTGTTTCTGCTATATATTCATAGCAATGGTTTCAAATTCCAGGGTTGGGGAATTATTGCAAAAGGTTCTGAAAATCCATGCACACCACCAAGCATTGTCATTAGACTTAACAAATTAAAACAAACATACACACTCTAATGATTAGTGATGTTGAGCATCCTTTCATGTGTTTGTTGGCAATCTGTATATCTTCTTTGGAGAAATGTCTATTTAGGTCTTCTGCCCATTTTTGGATTGTGTTGTTTGGTTTTTTGATATTGAGCTGCATGAGCTGCTTGTAAATTTTGGAGATTAATCCTTTGTCCGTTGCTTCATTTGCAAATATTTCCTCCCATTCAGAGGGCTGTCTTTTCGTTTTGTTTATGTTTTCCTTCGCTGTGCAAAAGCTTTTAAGTTTAATTAGGTCCCATTTGTTTATTTTTGTTTTTTATTTCCATTTCTCTAAGAGGTGAGTCAAAAAGGATCTTGCTGTGATTTATGTCATAGAGTGTTCTGCCTATGTTTTCCTCTAAGAGTTTTACAGTGTCTGGCATTATACCATGTTCTTGGATTGGAAGAATCAACACTGTGAAAATGACTATACTACCCAAAGCAATCTACAGATTCAATGCAATCCCTATCAAATTACCAATGGCATTTTTCACAGAACTAGAACAAAAAATTACACAATTTGTATGGAAACACAAAAGACCCCGAATAGCCAAAGCAATCTTGAGAAAGAAAAACAGAGCTGAAGGAATCAGGCTCCCAGACTTCAAACTATACTAAAAGCTACAGTAATCAAGACAGTATGGTACTGGCACAAAAACAGAAATATAGATCAATGGAAGAGGATAGAAAGCCCAGAGATAAACCCACGCACATATGGTCACCTTATCTTTGGCAAAGGAGGCAAGAATATACAATGGAGAAAAGATAGTCTCTTCGATAAGTGGTGCTGGGAAAACTGGACAGCTACATGTGAAAGAATGAAATTAGAACACTCCCTAATACCATACACAAAAATAAACTCAAAATGGATTAAAGACCTAAATGTAAAACCTCAGGTTTTATTTTGCCTGATGAACTGGATAACTCCAATGCTTTTTGGCTCGAGCCCTGGAATGTTAGATTTGCCACTTAATAAAATGAGTAATACACAGGAAAGTTCAGGTTTTCAGTCTGGGGGCATGTTATGTTTGAGACATCAAGTATACAATGGGAGATGGGCATTCACAGGAGAGGCTGAGCTAAAGAGGTAAACTTTGGGTTTATATGGATGACGTTGAAAGCCATGAACCTGGATGAGATCACCTATGGAATGAGAGTAAACAGAAAAATAGAGAGTTGAGGAATGAGCCCTGGGACATCTCACTATAAAAAGACTGGGGAGATGAAGAAAAACTAGCAAAGAAGTAATATCCAGTAAGCTTAAAGGAGAATCAAAAGAAAGGTGCATGCATCTTAGAAGCCAAATGAAACAAGAGAAAGCGATCATTTGTCAGTTGCTACAGAGAGCTTAAGTAAGCTGCACAAAAAGAATTAATTGCAAGGTATAGCGATATCAAAGTCACTGGTGATACCAATGATACTGTCTACTCATTTATCCCTTCTGGAAAAATTACTTGAGGGAATGCTGCAGCCAAATGACAAATTAATCCAAATTTAAAACTCAAGAGGCCTTCCTTGGTGGCACAGTGGTTAAGAATCCGCCTGCCAGGGCTTCCCTGGTGGCGCAGTGGTTGAGAGTCCGCCTGCCGATGCAGGGGACACGGGTTTATGCCGCAGTCCGGGAAGATCCCCCATGCCGCGGAGTGGCTGGGCCCGTGAGCCCTGGCCGCTGAGACTGTGCGTCCGGAGCCTGTGCTCCGTAACGGGAGAGGCCACAACAGTGAGAGGCCCGCATACCGCAAAAAAAAAAAAAAAAAAAAAAAAAAGAACCCCCCTGCCAATGCTGGGGACACAGGTTTGAGCCCTGGTCCGGGAAGATCCCACATGCCATGGAGCAACTAAGCCCGTACGCCACAACTATTGATTCTGCGCTCTAGAGCCTGCGAGCCTCAACTACTGAGCCCGCGGGCCACAACTACTGAAGCCCTTGTGCTTAGAGCCCGTGCTGTGCAACAAGAGAAGCCACCGCAATGAGAAGCCGGCACACCGCAAGGAAGAGTAGCCCCCGCTCGCTGCATCTAGAGAAAGCCCACGCACAGCAACGAAGACCCAACACAGCCAAAAGTTAATTAATTAATTTTTAAAAATAAAATAAAACTCAAGAAATGGATGTTATAACAGGTATGAAACAGTTGTGAGCAATGAATCCAATAAAGCTCAAAGTTAAATATATGTAATTATTATACTGTAGCTGTAAACGTTTATATAATTTAAAATAAAAAAAATATTTTTAAAGAAGAAAAAACAGAGATATATAGGTTAAATACACCTGTATGTATAGTGATGTGGAAATAAAATTTTAGATTATTTCTATAAAATATTTGAAGTTTTGCAGAAAGGGGGCAAGAAGAAAAGATAAATTAAAGCATGCTAAATATATGTTCATTTAGAGGTTACAGATTTTTTTATTTTGATATTTCTAAAGTATATAGGTATTGATTAAAAGCCCACCACTAGTAGAAGAGTAAAAGAATATGTAATTTTCAAGCATTTTAAAAGAAATTAATAAAGTCAAATAGAAAAGGAAGCTAAAATAAAGCACACCAAAAAAGTATCAGAAAACACAAATAAAATGGCAGGCATTAGACCTATCATATCAATAATCAAAACAAATGTTAACTGGTTAAATTTTTTAAAAGACCATCTGAGTGAGTAGAGAGCTGTTAATATAAAAGACAACCCTAAAACCAAATAACACAAAAGGGTGGCCACAATGTATCTGGTATACAAACAGACTAACTATGACAATATTCATAATACTGTAAATTTAAAGCAAAATAAAATTAAGTGGAGCAAAGATAGATATTTTACTTTGATAACAGGTATAATCTAAGAAGATATAATAATCACAAAATCAGAATAATCCAATTAATAAACCTGATTAATAAACAAGTTTGTACTTTTGACCCTTTAGAAAATTCATCCACATTTGAATATTCTTTTCAAATATCCATGGAATATTTCCAAAAATTGATCATTTAATAAGCCACATAGAAAACTTTAATAAATTCCTAAACTTAGAATGGTTCAGTGATGTTCTCTGACCCAAAGACATACAAATCAAAACTGCTAAACAGATAACAAAAATTCTAACCAATTAGAGATTTTGACACTAGAAAATAAGTCATGAGCCACTGAGAAAAATTTAATTCAAACTATTTGAAATTAATAATAAAAACATTATACTCTCAAATCTAAGGAAAGCAGCCAAAGCTATACTCAAGGGGAAGCTAATTCCTTGGTCTGAAATGTGTCTCTTTTCATTCTTTGTAGTTTGAAATCCAATTCAATAAATGCCTCCAGCTTATCAGCAAAACAGTTCTAGACCTTCTATTTGACATTAATTTTCCTAACTCTGTACTTCTCAAGCACCTTTTAAAAAAATTACTTAATTTCACATTTACATCATTCTGCTTGGCTTTAGAGACACTTGAGTTCATGTCCACCTCAACCCAGTGGACTTCCTGCTACTACAGTAGAGGGACCATGCTCTTATCATATTTCTACCAACTCAGGGCACAGCACAGTTGGAGTCACTATCTCTAATGGTAAGAGCATAGGTTTGGAAGGTCAGGTAGACCTAGGTTAGAATCCTAGCCCTGCTATTTTCTAGCTGTATGACTTGGGACAACATGCTTAATCTAGGCCTCCTTTCTCATTTGTAAGTGGAACTAGTATCATCTATTTAGCAGGTTTACAGAATAAAACACCAAGCACAATATCTGAAACATAGCCAGTGCTAGATAAAGGGAAGCTACGGGGAACACTGAGAAGTTAGATGAATAAAGGAAAAACCTAAGGGATAGATAAATAGTGGAAAACCATGGCTACTGGAGCCAAACATACCTATCAAATCTGGTTCGGCAGGTTACTTAACATCTCTGAGTCTCCTTCCGCACATCTCTAATTCTGTACAGTTGTTGTAAAGATTAGAAACTGGATATACAAGACACTTGGTAGGGAGTCTGGCATATATTAAGTGCACATAAATAGTAGCTCTTGTCATCATTCCCATATTGCCTCAATTATAGGTCTTCATCAATGTCTGCTGAATTGAATTAGAACTGTACTGTCAGAATCTCACTTGGGTTAGCCTGGTCCCCTGATAACCCAATAAGGACGAGAAATGAGAGCAAGCTATCAATTTAGTGAGGCAAGTCCTCAAAACTCTGCCCCAGTATGTGACTGTGGTTCAACAGGGGTCAGAGTAACTGAGGCCTCAGGATTAAAAAACAATCTCAGAGGAGGCTGTCTTGCTGAATAATTTGTTAGGAATCCTTTTCATGAAGTTAGATCATTAAAATTGGCACCAGAGCAATCTCTGAGAGAGCCCTAGGCAGGTCTCACTCCTCATTAATATAAATTAAATTCCTCAGGAGACACTGAGTCTTCCCACCTGACAAACAGTGTTGACATTTTGCTGGATTTCCCTCTGACCTTTCTGGACTTAAGAAATATCTCCAAATATTAGCTATGAATAAGCTATTATTCTGGTTTTTACTTCACCACTACCCCTGAGAGTAAAGCAATTTTGTCTACACTTTGTTTTTTAGAATGACCCTTCATTTAATGTGTCACCTTCCTATTATGCTTACACATGAGGTCCTGAACGCCAAAAGAGGAGCAAGCGTGAAGGGAACGACAATTCTGAGGCATTTTCTTTATTGGAGATCTTTTTTCCTCCATTAAGTAAAGACAGGTGATTTTTTTTCTTCCTTAAAAGTCAAAGCTAAAAATTCTTTCACTTGCTTTCCCAAATCCTAGAACTATTAAAGGTATTAAAATATCACTGTTACTCCATTTTGTTGGTACTAATGGATTTCATTAAATTACACAGTTGTAAAATGTTAAGGGGGAGAAAGATTCTTGCTAAGTGAGTGATTGGGTGGAGGTGGGATGCTGAAAATATTGTTATTAAAATATGCAAAGATGAATGTTCACCAGGGATAGTGCAGACTGGAGCTCTTAGCCCTGCCATTTCCCTGTACCCAGCTGTCAGTCTATCTAATTATCACTGTGCCATTCTAGCAGATGAATTTTGATGAATTATAGAGTCTTAGAGTCAGAGGGATCTTTGAGATCACCTAATATAACCCACATATTCCAAATCAGGAAAATGAAGTCTGGAGAGGAGAAGTCATTTCCTCAAAGCTTTAAAGCTCATTAGCTGTCAGAGCCAATGCCAGCATTGAGCTCTCTTGGTCTCTGCTCCATTCCACGTTCCTTTATATTGGGATGAAGGTAAAGACCACCTCCACTCCAGAGGTGCATGGTGGGGTCATTGCAGAAGACTAAGAAAAGCAAACAGGGACAATCTAGTCAGAGACTTCAGAGGCATCATCTGATAATGAATCTCTACAAAAGTCAATAAAAATAGAAACGTCAGCCATTCACTGTGACTAGACTAGTAATCATCACAGGTATAAGAGGTGTTAACAGTCAAAGAAAGGGTGCGCATAAAGCTACACTCATTGTGAGCACCCAACGGTTAAAACACAAAAAGTAAAGCACTCTTTCTACTTGGTCATGGAGCCATCCGATTATCTAAAATTTCGAAATGACCTTCTAATAAGGCTGGACAAGACCATAATGAAGTGATTCCCATTAATGTCGACTTGAGTTATGATTCCGTCAAAATTTCCTTCATAACTCCAGACAAAGCTATCAGAAACACAAGGCTCTCAGCCAATAAATATCTTTTCTTTTTGACCATAACATTGTAAAGAATGATTTTTGTCATTTTAAAACACTCTGGTAGTGGAAAATGAAATGTGAAGCATCATTGCTCACAATGGCTCCTATACTTACTTTTTAAAGGGGGTAGGAAGGTTACCATCTTGACCATGTCATCAGTCTTCAAGATAACACATTTTTATCCTAAGAATTGATTTCCTATGAGTAAATGGAAGTAAAGTTCCTTTTAAAAAATAAATATCATTTTTAAGGAATTATTTGCCCAAGATTCAAATATGTCTTTGAAAACTTAAATATGATCACTAGCGAAAAAATAAAAACATGAATGAAAAGTAAGATTAAAAATTTAAATTTTTAATTTAAAAAAAATTAAAAATTTAAATTTTTAATTTAAAAAGTACAGCTGAATTGATTTATAAATAAACTATAATCCTCTAAATTACCACTACTTTTTTTCAACCTCTGAACTTCCAGTTAATATACTGAAAGGCACTGGAAGATAAAGATATTTTTCCCCACACTATTGCTTAACTCTAGGTAAATAATTCAAAGTAACATTATACGGAAGGAATTCAGAAACAATGATAAAAAATGCATTTTCCCCCAAAATCAATCTAACAAATATTACTGAGCAACCTTCTCCTAGATGTTTCATGAAATCAGACCCCGAAGGAATTTTCAGTCTAGTTCTGGACTAAATTTTAAAAATAATAATAATAATAACTATGATACTCAACCTAATGTGGGAGGGGAGAGGTGAATCAGAGAAGCTTAAAGAAACAGCAGCATTAGAGAGGGGACTTCAGGGAAGGGCAAGATGTTGAAAGATAAGAGAGGACAGCAAAGAGCAGAATGAAGCAATGTCTTGGTCCTAACATAGGAATTAAAAAACTTTGGTAGGGGTGGGGGTAGGGGTGTCGTACTAACAATATTAGACCGCTTTACACTGTCAATTTATATAAAGCATTTTCTCTCCCTCTTCTTCTTAACAGATATTGGGGGTTTGGGTGACACTCTTGATGTCCCTACTAAGACAACATACCCAAAGGATGAAGAGCCCCAAACAAAACAAGGCACTCTTTTATAAATTTCTCAGAAAAGCTATGAGTGTCACATTCTAAGATACAGAATGGATAACTATTATTCCCATTGGTCTTTCACAAAACAGATTCAGAAGGCATAGTGAGGACCCAAATGAAAACCACAGGTGAGAGGAGCACTGCAGGAACTCGGACAGGTCTTCAAATATGACAAATAAAGAGCTTTTCCCACCAGGCTCACCAAAGTGAGGACAAAGTTCAAAGAGGCTGTACACAGTAAGGTCCCAAGACACATCTAACCCCTGTTCTTAAGCAATAATGTGAATGTAACATCAGATAGAAGCTATGAAAATTGCCTTTTCTTCCCCAAGGCACAGTATAATAAAAGACATAGGAGAAAAAAATAGAAGACATGTAGTTTAGCAAAAAGAATAAAAAAGGAAAATAATAAGTTAACAAGGTTTTATGAAGTGAATTACAATACCATACTAGACTTTCAAAATCATTAGATCCATACTTCTAAACTGATCATGATGCCTGATTATGGGAAAAGCAAATCTCCTGAAGGCAGAATTGTTATTCGTTGAGTATATTTTTTATGCAAAAAAAAAAAAAAAAAGAAGAAGAAAGAAAGAAAAGGAAAAAGAAAGGTATACTAACAAAATGGGCAAAGCCAACATGCTTTGTGGTTGTTCGCCTTGTTGCTAAATAAGATTCCACATCTACGGGACTGAAGAATGAATAATAAGCCAGGGATCTGGGGATTAGATGGTTCCTATCTCAGCTCCACTAACTAACTGGCTCTGTAATCTTGGGCAAGGTGCCTCACCTCTCTAGGTCTTTGTTTCTGATCTGAAAAATGAAGTGATTCAACTAGATAATATTTATGGGTCCTTCTTCTCTAATTGAGTCTATTAATTACCAAACGTTTGGACATATGTCAAGGAATTCAAAAGACTACATGAGCCATTTTCCCTTAATAGAATATTATAAAACTTGTACATGTGAAAACCTAAAATGCACACAGAACAGGCAAGTCAAGCTCCATGAAACCAATATAACACCCAATACTTACATAGAACTTTGCTGTTTCAAAGTGTATTTTCACGTATCTCCCACACCTTGAAGACACACTCATAAGTACTTGGAACAGAAACACAAAGCAATCTAACTCTTTCTTGCAATGCTGGAGATATTAAAATGGCAATAGAGTTTCAGTGTAATGTTTGTACAGGTGCTAGAAGTATTTGCTACAATGATTATCCAAGGCCCATAATAATTTTACTTTGGCAAAATTTACGAAACAAATTACATAATTCAGCTAAAATGTCCTCCAAGTATAGTATATTGTCTTAAACAACCATGAAGGTTAAAGATGACTTAGGGCTTCCCTGGTGGCGCAGTGGTTGAGAGTCCACCTGCCGATGCAGGGAACATGGGTTCGCGCCCCGGTCTGGGAGGATCCCACATGCCGTGGAGTGGCTGGGCCCGTAAGCCACGGCCGCTGAGCCTGCGCGTCCAGAGCCTGTGCTCCGCTACGGGAGAGGCCACAACAGTGAGAGACCACAACAGTGAGAGGCCCGCGTACCCCGCAAAAAAATTAATTTATTTATTTATTTATTTATTTATGGCTGTGTTGGGTCTTCGTTGCGGGCTTTCTCTAGTTGCGTGCGGGCTTTCTCTAGTTGCGGCAAGCAGGGTCTACTCTTCGTTGTGGATTCTCATTGTGGCTTCTTTTGTTGCGGAGCACGGGCTCTAGGCACGTGAGGTTCAGTAGTTGTGGCGCTGGGTTTCAGTAGTTGTGGCTCTTGGGCTCAGTAGCTGTGGCACATGGGCTTAGTTGCTCCGCGGCATGTGGGATCTTCCTGGACCAGGGCGTGAACCTGTGTCCCCTGCATTGGCAGGTGGATTCTTAACCACTGCATCACCAGGGAAGTCCCTCCACAACTTTTTACTAAGTTTTTTCTTATAAAAGTTTAGCAATTAGGGATTAGGAGAGTGAGCCTTAACTGTTCATGCAACTGACAGAATGATTTATGATACCTTAGGTCTGGTCAGAGAAGGGGTGGAGACAGGCAGTGGGAGGCTGGAGGCGTGGACAGGAGATAGCAGGATTGCCAGAGCCCACATGCTCCTAACCTTCTGAGTGCCTGTCTCACCCCTGCCCTGCCAAAAGTCTGATATGCTGGAAGGGGATACAGGTAAGGGAAAGGATAAGTAGAGCATCTGCTTTTGACAAAGCTCCACAGGTAATAAGAATACTGACCCTGATGACTGGAAGAGAACATCTTGGGGAGATGTTAATATAAACTCGGGGAACAAAGGGTTCTGAGGTCCTATAAGCTCAGGGAATGCTACACATTAAATCTCCCTCCACAGGACTCTGCACATTGGCGCAGTAAACTTTCCAATGTTAAGAGTAAAGAAATCTGTTTTACCTTATTTAGTGGTGTTAAAACTATATTCATCTATTAAGCTTTCCATCAACACTAATGTGGGAAGATAATTTAGAAACCCTGAAATATTTATGAAAATGGCCCAATTCCATTGTATGGGGGCTCTGTGCCAGATTCTATTATGTGTATGGGCACTTTAGTAGAGTGACCACATTTTTAAGAACATCCAGCAAAAACTAAATTTTATTCAAGTACAAGGTTATTTACTTGGTAATGGTGCCATAGTGATTACTAAACGCATTAGTCTACTCAAAAGCCACCGACAGCATTGCTAAAACTATCTGTGCCACTGGGTCCCTTACAACACACAGGCCACAAAGCAAAATGGCTGCTTAATTGCTACTCTGGAGAACTAATGCCACTTGCTTTCCTTAACTGTCTTTTCTTTCCCATCTCCATACCTTTGCTCTTGCTTTTTGCTCTGCTTGGAATATGCTCCCCACTATTAGGTCTCCAAATGTCAGTCTTACTAACTCATGTAGACCTGCCTATCTAAATGCTAGCTCCTCCATGAAGCCTTTCCAGATTGTCCACAATGAGCTGGCTTCTACCTCCTTTAAAATATAACCCCAACCACTGTGTATATCTCTTAAAGCAATAATCATAGTCTTGTTACATGACCATAGTTCTTCTAATCTCATCCTCAAATTAGATGGTAAATTCTTCAGAGATAGGAACTATGTCTTTCCCCTATATAGGTAAAGAAAAATGTAGCCATTTGTCTAAGGTCACATAACTAGTACATGGCAGTGTTGGGATTCACAACAGATCTGTCTAATCCTAGAACCCAGGCTCTTTCTCCTATCCTCCATCGCCTTACCACCTCTTAGACAGCAAGGCAGTGGTTCCTATGGCAACGAAAAGAACATAAGTCTCCTCCTATCGGACACAGGCAGCATAAAAGTTCTATCTTTCTGCCCTAATTCATTGCCTGGCTTCTGACTCAATGTTTTAACTCTACCTTCTGCTTTTAAACCTTTATTTCTCCAAGCATATTCTGGAAAATAATAGTAATGAGAGGTATAATTGTTTTTTTTAAAACAATAGCTTTATGGGAAACTGTAGGCTAAACAAAGTTAGACACGTTGGTTGCTTACTTCAGGACTCTGCAGATCATTTAATATGCTACTATGCAGCATTATACACAGTTTTTGTATATATATTTTATATTTTAGAAGGTACAGGATATTAACACATATTGTGTTTTATATCAATGAACAAAACTATCCTTCATAAATTTCATCTAAGTCAATATAGCTGTGACTTATTTTAACAGTATCATTTTCACAATACATACAATACAGAGCAACAAATTCATTTCAAAACCATTTAATAACATATTTAAATAAGAAATCTCACAACCAAATACTGTAGGATTTAATGTTACTAGTATTTAAAACTAGCAACAATCTACTTTGTGCCAGCAAGTGAGTGATTAAGTGCTACCCACACAATGTCTGACATTTAATGAGGGAGTCACATGGATATAGAATATGTTTCACTCAATGATTAATATAGGCTCACAGTATTTAGTTTGTACTTGAACATTTCATCTTTTCTTCCCCATTGCTGAACCCAGCCGAGGACATGGGACCAATGTGATGCCTAAAATCAGGAAGTTTTGATGAATGAAACAGATGAGAAAAAGACTGACTCTTCAAGGAGCAAATGAGACTTTTCCCCCGTTATCATTTTTAGACTAGATGCATCTATTTAAAGTAAACTAAAATAACACCTCTGAGGAGGGCAACTGGGTGACCTGGGGACAGCAAGAGAGGGAAACTTTTCATTTACACGCTTCTACATCTGTATGGATAGAACTGTGTCCCCCGGGCTTCCCTGGTGGCACAGTGGTTGAGAGTCTGCCTGCCGATTCAGGGAACACGGGTTCGTGCCCCGGTCCGGGAAGATCCCACATACCGCGGAGCGGCTGGGCCCGTGAGCCATGGCCGGTGAGCCTGCGCGTCCGGAGCCTGCGCGCCGCAACGGGAGAGGCCACAACAGTGAGAGGCCCGTGTGCCGAAAGAAAAAAAAAAAAAAAAAGAACTGTGTCCCCCAAAAAGAGAGATGATCAAGTATTAATATCGCCGCTATCTGTGAACGTGAGGTCACAGTGGATTCAGGTAGGCCCTAATCCAATGACTAATGTGGATTAATAAGAAGAGAGAAAATTGGATACAGACACGGAGGGGTGCACAGGGAGAACCCCATGTGATGACAAAGGCAGAGACTGAGGTGATACAGTTGTTAAGCCAAGGAACACCAAAGATATCACCTAACCAGCAGAAGCTAGAAGGGGCAAGGAAGAATTCTTTCCTAGAGCTTTCAGAGAGACCAGGCCCTGCCAACACCTTGATTTCAGACTGGTAGCCTCCATAACTGTGAGAGAATAAGTTTCTGTTGTTTAAAGCCACCCACACGTTGTGGTACTCTGTATGGCAACCCTAAGAAACTAATACAATACCTTTTAAGTTTTACACAAAGCGACAATACCATGTATTCAAAAATTAGTCAAATTAAGATAAAGTAAGCTCAAGGGAATGAAAACACAAGCCACAGACTGCTAGAATAGCAAAAGATATACCTGATAAAGGACTCAACTAAAATATACAAAGAACTCTTAAAACTGAATAAGAAAACAGACAATCCTACTAAAAACAGGCTAAAGACCTTAATAGATACCTCACCAAAGAAGATATATAGATGGCAAATAAGTATATAAAAACATGCCCCACATCATACGTTCTCAGGGAAATGCAAATAGGGAGGGAGGGAGGGAGGCTCAAGAGGGAGGGGATATGGGGACATATGCATGCATATGGCTGATTTACTTTGCTGTACAACAGAAACTAACACAGTATTATGAAGCAATTATACTTCAATAAAGATCTATTTAAAAACAAAAACAAAAAAACTTGGAAACAGAAAAAACAACAACAACAACGAGATACCAATATATACCTATTAGAATGGCCATAATCTGGGACACTGACAACACCAGATAAATGCTGGTGAGGATGTGAAGCAACAGGAACTCTTTCATTGCTGGTGGGAATGCAAAATCATACAGTCACTTTGGAAGACAGGCAATTTCTTACCAAACTAAATGTACTCTTACCACACAATCCAACAATCGTGCTACTTTGTATTTACCCAAAGGAGTTGAAAATTGTGTCCAGACAAAAATCTGCACATGGATATCTATAGTTGCTTTATTCATAATCACCAAAACTTGGAAGCAACCAGGATGTCCTTCAGTAGGTAAATAAATAAATAAACTGTGGTACATCCAGACAGTGGAATATTATTCAGCACTAAAAAGAGATGAGCTATCAAGCCATGAAAAGCCACGGAGGAACCTTAAATGTATATTAAGTGAAAGAAGCCATTCTGGAAAAATTATATACTGTATGATTCCAACCACATGACATTCTGGAAAAGGTAAAACTATGAAGACAGCAAAAAGATCAGTGGTTGTCAGGGGTTAGGGTGGAGGGAGGGATGAACAGGCAGAGCACACAGGGGTTTTAGGGCAGTGGAACTGCTTTGTATGATACTACTATGGTGGATGCATGTCATTTTATACAGTTGTCCAAACCCACAGAATATACAACATTGAGGAGTAAACCCTAATGCAAACTATGGACTCTGAGTGATGATGTGTCAGGGTAGGTTCATTAGTTGTAACAAATGTACCATTCTAGCGCTGGGGCGGGTGTTGATAATGGGGGAGGCCACGCATGTGCAGAAGCAGGGAGTATATGGAAAATTTCTGTACTTTCCACTCAATTCTGCTGTAAATGTAAAACTGCTCTAAAAATTAAAGTCTAATAAAAATTTTTTTTAATTATTAAGAAGACAAAAGTTCTACCCTTTGTGGTACTATAGTTTAGTAACCATATTGAACCCATGACTAACATATGCATACTTTTCCTCAAAGCTTTTGATGTTCCGTTGTTTGTTCATTCATTCATTCAAACTTCAACTAAGTGCTTACTTTTGGCCAGATGTGGTAACCTGGGAAAGGTTCTAGAGAATTCAGAAATCAGATACTTCCTGTCCTTTAGGATGATGTCTACTCTTAAAAATAATCATAGAGGAAATATATCAACTAGTAGTAATAGCATTATTCATGTATCTTGGGGAATTAAGATTAAGATCAAATTTTCAAGTGCTATTCAACCATGTATATGAGATGGATTCTATTTC
>NW_006780658.1:2475451-2501231 GCF_000442215.2 Lipotes vexillifer | reverse complement strand
CTTTCCCTCTGTTCAAAGATTAATGATATCAAATATATATTATTTACTTGACTGGTTCAAGAAGCATCTTGGGAGATAAGACAAAAATTACAAGAGAGTGAGGTCATTGGATATGTACCCCGGCATGTAAACTCTATCAAGAACTCTGAAAAAGGAAGAATAAATATTAAAAACAAAACAAAACAAAAAACCACTCAAGAGAGTAGTTGAAAATGGAAGCAGACTCTGAAATCACTGAAACTCTAGTGTTAAGAGAATGAAAACTGGAGATGAATGAGTCATATGACGTTGGAGGATTCTACTATCTTAAGAAAGAAGGGGAGGAACGTCTTAAAATTATTCTGAAAAGATACAGGTCAAGAATAGAATTATGTACAAATCAGGCTCAACTGTCCTCCCCTACCCTCTGTTCCTATGCTCTTGCCAAATTAAGAAAAATTGGTAACTCAGTTTCCAGAAATTGACAGTATAAGTCAGTCATTTCCTCATCATGAAAAAAACATTGGAAGAAAACGTTTAAAAGAAATGGTGCCCTTTCTTGGAACCAGGTCCTCAACCTTCTTAGAAGTAAAAATACAGCAAAAGTAATGGACATCATGTAACATGCATCTTCACATCCAAAAGATTACTGTCCTGTAGTTAAAACCTTTGCAAAAAAACAGTACAGTCCTCCTTAGTACCTGATTAGTTGTACATGTTGGTATGCTTCAAGATAGGAGAACATTATCTTAGAGAGAGAGTGGTATTTTTTAAATGTTGCTGAAAAAGTAGGGAAAAAATAACAAGCTGCTCTCTATATTAAGAATCACATGCAAGCAGGCATTTGAAAAATTACCATAAAGGAAAACAAAGAACTACTGTTCTATGAAATACACACCAAGTTTCACTATATCCCCAAATCCTAATATCACTATATTTGGGGAGTTGAATGTGCATCACTGGAAGAGAATGGAGGAAAGGGATAAAGCTGCAAAATCTGGGTCGGAGGGGAGTAGGACTGTTGGGCTGCACCCCGCAGGCCTACAAGGCCTATGCTTGCCCAGCTTCAAAACTGAAGAGCTCGGAGTCAGCAACGGAGACATCAATGGTTTAACAGATGAGGGAGCTTACACATCTGAAGCAAGGTCCTGGAGCAACACCCCACCATGTGAGGCTAATGGCGGGCAGGACATGGTAGCAGTCTTCGCTCCCACTCCCAGGGGTAAGGAGAAATTACCAGTTATAGGGGAACTGATGTCAGGTGGGCTCATTGGTTACCAGGGAAACCAGTAGAGGGGCACGCCCCTCACCGCCCCTTTGATAAGAATGATCACTAGCTGGGGCCTGGGGCAAGTCCATAGCAGTCAGTCTTGTGCGTAGGGTAACCATGAAGCAGACACTGGTTGTGCAGGGGACGTATGTAGAGAGCCAGAGAACAGCCATCTTGAGCGGCCTGACCCTACAAGGACTAGTGGTAACGTGTTCCTGCTCAAAATGCCCAGAATCAAGTTCATTAGATCAACCTTAAGTTATTGGCAGATTAAGAGCTGGTTTTAGCAGAGGACAGAGATACTGTAGGAAAATTTTTTATTCTGCTTGTAGTGGTATTTGATAGAAACTTCACATGCATTTAAGTAAGGCATCAAATGCATTTAAGTAAAGATTCCTTGCTTTAAAAAAAAAAAAAGAAGAAGAAAGAAACTACAGAATGCTGTTTCCCAAGTAATACAAAGTAGTAGGAATACATATTTGGGAATAGAATCATTTGAATTGCTACTAACTTAATAGCAATGAAACCTCCCACCACTTCGCTGCAGTAAAACATTACGGCAAACCCCCTTCTAGAGGATGGGAAACTGTTATTGCATGTCTTCTCCAGGAATGTATATACACAGTCAGCAAGTGTTCTTCTCAAAAGCACCAAATAAGCCCTTGCAAGGAAGCTTGTTGTCTGAACTCTTCACCCTACATAACTTCTGAATTTTTCTCCTCTCCATTTTCCTAATTTTAACTTAATTGGGTGTGAATCCAAAAACAGTGTTTCCTATTTGCATTTGGCTGCAGAAAAAAATTCTTAATATACTTTAGGGAATGTAGGGGTGAATGCTGGAAGAGAATGGTAAAAGAGAAAATAATAATGGCTAAACAAAACCAAGAATACTGTTTCTCTCCTTCTACTGTTGCCAAGAAGACAGTATAAATTTCCTCTCCTTGTGGAGAATTACCTAATTATAGGAAAAAGCAGACTCTCTGCTCATGATATCAAAAGTGGATATTTTAGAGTGCTACAAGCTGTCCTCTTAAAATGGGGCCAGAAAAGAGAAGCGTGGGTACTGCAGCACTTGGGGCAGGAAGCGCCATCTCAATACACATCAATCATACCTTTGTCATCACCTCTCTGTTCCCTGATCTCCTAGAGCAGCAGTTAGCAATCACAGTCTCCAGATCAGCAGCATCAGCACCAGCTGGGAACTTACTGGAAATCCAAGTTATGGGGCCCCACCCTAGACCTACAGAATCAGAACTCTGGGGGTAGGACACAGGAGTCTGTTTCAACAAGCATTCCATGGGATTCTGACTTGATTAACCACGTCCTACAGAAACTTACTATCTTCCAATTTATTCTGGCTTTTAATCACAATTGACTGGAATTGTTACTAAACATTTTCATGTGTATACATTCTCCAACTAATTTATACGATCCTTGGGGCAAAAATTCTCTCTCTTCCCTTGTCCCCTTTGCTTTCCCTTGCCCATCAGTACCTTACATAGAGTCAGTAAGCAAAAGGAAACATAATGAACATTCATAATGACAGGAACGGGGGAGAGGTCCTTGGGGAGAGCTCTCTTTTTGAATATGATACTCCCATCTACCTGAGATAGATCTATTTCTCTTAACTATGATCTAGGAATTAAAGGACCCAGTT
Organism: Lipotes vexillifer; assembly: GCF_000442215.2. Classification (NCBI taxonomy): domain Eukaryota; kingdom Metazoa; phylum Chordata; class Mammalia; order Artiodactyla; family Lipotidae; genus Lipotes; species Lipotes vexillifer. The sequence continues at coordinate 2,498,325 of NW_006780658.1, read as the reverse complement.
CTCCAATATACAGTCTAGAGAGGATTCATTCATTCTCCGGGTAGAACTGCTCAGCTTCAGAATTTGGGTAATCCAACTGAAAAACAAACTAAAAGTTGCACAAAATATTTCCCCCAATGGCTTGGCAACCCTGAATACCGAGGGAAGAAAGAAGAGGTAGCACTTCTTTTTCAGTAGGCGTCATATACATGGGAATGTTCGTTAGTTACCCCTGCGGCTAGATATAACCTTCCAAACTCTTTTAATATGAAAATGCTGTTCTGTTTGCCTGCTCTTTCTTTGCTACATCCAAAACATAAAAGGCGAATAGTTCCCCTCACAAACAGGGTACCCTTACTATCCTTAAGCAAAGTGGAACTAGTGGCTCAGTTGCTAATGATTCAGGTTCTGAGTTTAATAAATGTTGGGAGCTTAGTGGTGGTTCCTGGGGAGGCTTTAACCACAGGGGAATTCCTCCACCTAACATGAATAAATGAAATTTGTTCAGATGTGTTTGTTAGATTTGAGCATGTATCCTATTAAACTGAATATGCAGAGATGTTCCACATTATGATAGAAAGGATCACCTGTGCCTCCCCTGTCCTGGACCTGATTTTTTTCCTTGGGGGGGTGGGGGTGGGGATTTGTACAACTTTTTTTTTTGTAACTGAAGTATAGTTGATTTATAATGTTAGTTTCAAGTGTACAGCAAAGAGGTTCAGTTACATATATATATATATATTTTTTTATTTATATTATTTTTTCAGATTCTTTTCCATTATAGGTTATTACAAGATGTTGAATATAGTTCCCTGTGCTATATAGCATGGACCTGATATTTTTAAGAAGTGCCTGCACACTTAAAAGTAAGGCTTCTCCTAGGTTCTTCCACTTCTCCAATTAATACATCTGTAGGTATCCTCTTTTGGACTGAATGTGTGCCCTGAAACTTTACATGTTGAAACTCTAACCCCCATGGTATTTGGAGGTGGGGACTTCGGGAGGTAATTAGGTTTAGATGAGGTCATGAGGGTGGGGCCCTCGTGATGGGATTAGTGCCCATAAGACATCAGAGAGTTTACTCACACATAAGGTCTCTCTCCCTCCACCATGCGAGGACAAAGCAAGAAGGCAGCTGTCTATATACCCAGAAGAGGGCTTTTACCAGGAACCAAGTCTGCTAGCACCTTGATTGTGGACTGCCCAGAACTGTGAGAAATAAATATTTGTGGTTTAAGCTACCCAGTGCATTGTATTCTGTTACAGCATCCTGAGCAGACTAATATAGACCCCAACCATGAACTTACCTTTCATGGCTTCTCGCTAGACCTCTGGTCCCAAATCCTTAGTAAAGATAGGAAAACCTTTTGTTTGCATGTGCCAGTGCATGTGTCATCTGCATGCAGTCCAGCTGGACCAATGTGAGCAGTGACCTCTGGAGAGGAGATGGTAGGCACTGGGTGCCTAGACTCAAAAAACAAAATAATTTCCATGAGCCAGGCATATCAGAAGCAACAGAGAGCTGCCAGACTGAAGAGGAAGTGTACACCGAGGCAAGAGGTGTCTCAGCAGAAACGACTGCCATCCTCAGCTTGCCAGGAACTTGGAGTTGGGAAGAACTCTAAAACTGACAAAGGTCAAATTTCTCTCCACCTTGGTGAAAATGGGGAAGGTACGCTGAAAATTGAGCTATCCAAAAAGAGTTTTTAAAGGGTGAATATTTCTAACTGACCTGAGTTTGAAGACAGATTTATACCCGTGACACACATGGCTCATAATAAATAGCCCCCTTAGAGGAGTATTCGTGTCAAATCTAGGTCTCTGCAGTGAAACACCAGAGCAAATATTAGACTTAAAAAGTAATGCAGGGCTTCCCTGGTGGCGCAGTGGTTGAGAGTCTGCCTGACGATGCAGGGGACACAGGTTCATGCTCCGATCCGGGAAGATCCCACATGCCGCAGAGTGGCTGGGCCCGTGAGCCATGGCCGCTGAGCCTGCGCATCCGGAACCTGTACTCCGCAATGGGAGAGGCCACAACAGTGAGAGGCCCGCGTACAGCAAAAAAAAAAAAGTAATGCAAAGCTTTGTCCTTGGCTGGATTCTTGCAAACCTAGATGCTCTAGAATGTGGCAATGTCCCTTTCTCTTTGGCTACTTAGTAGACTTTCCTTTTCCTCTCTAGTTAGGGGTCTTCAGCCTATGATTTGTTGCCTAGGTGCAGAAGTCATTCTCAAAGAATATAAAAAGAGCAAGAGCTTTTTGTCATAGGCTAGGCCCAGGTTGCTGTGTGCAAGACAAAAACAACATGAAGTCTTTTTTCATTCCCTTCTCTGCCATTAGGGAAAATGGGACATGCCCATCTCCCAATAAGGCAACTTTGACCACTGTAGTTATGCCCTCACAAAACCTCTGTATTAAAAGGACTTCTGGTAACTCGATTCTGAGTATTTAGAAGTACTGCGCTTCCAGGGGCTTGTTGTTTGCTAGTAAATCAATTCCTCTAAGTATAAAATTCAGTTGTGCTGACATACGTAATAGCATAGTGTCTGTAGTAATATACAGGAGCATTTCAGAGAGATTTGGGCTTTGGTGAGGAGCAGAGATGGATTTCTTCTAACATCTTGTTTGCCAATTTTCTCCCATAAATCATCTATGCTGAGGAAGCTAGGCAGGATGTACATATTAAAAAACACACTAAAGTAATCAGGATCTCATTCAATATCAATATAATTTTCCTTGTTCTCCTTCGACTCTATGTTAGCATAGTTTGCTGACATCATTTCAGGTAACAAGTGTGGCAGGGAGAGTGCACACACACGCAAAACATACAAAACAATAGTCTCCACATCCTTTCCTCAGAAGCCCTCAAACCCTTGAATTACTGCCACAAGTCACTCAAATTTGAAGTATCAGAGGTAGAAATCTTCTACTGGAAATACTTAACAATTAGTGTCATCATGAAGGGTAAATTATTTTGCATGATTTGTATACAACTTGTACACTTCCTACAAAAAGCAGACTTGATTAAAAGAACTGCGGGACACAGGTGCCACAGAGGCGGTCAAGATCCCCATAAAACTTATGTTCTCACACTTTTCCTAAAAAAGGGGAGCCCCTTAAAGCACATCAAGACCAGGGCTTAGAGCAAATGGGAGAAGATGTTAAAAGTGTATCTTTGATTCTGAAAGGGAAATGCGCAATAAGGGCTAAAGTTTGTGTGTGTAGTCATTGAATATAGGGGTCTTAAAGGTAATCCAGGACGAGGAAGAGGAAGAGGAAGAAATGGGCTAAGATACTGAAGCATCACTCATAGCCATTCTGGCTGTACAGCATGGTGGTCACAAATACACTGATCCTGGAGATATACACAGCCCTGGGTTCAAATTCCAGCTACTAGTTCCATGACCTGGGCAAGTTTTCCTTACCCTAAATGTGCTTTCTCACTTATAAAATGGAGTGAGAGGAATAAAATCTCCCTCATAAGGTTGTTGTAATGATTAAGTGAGAAGACCTGGAAGCACTGAGCATAGTGCCTGGCACACAGTAAATCCTCAATAACTTTTGCCTCTTTTTATTTAATTTCTAAAACTCCCTCCAAATCCTCTTCTGTTAAGTGGGCATCCAACCCAAAAGAAGAGTTTTCATCTTACTTCTTCAAAGTTGTGTTAGAATCTTAATAGGGGGAATGAATTGACATTTAGAGACATATAGGCAGGGCACTGCCAAGCAACATTTTATCATGACCACAATGAAATCAGATGTAAAGCTGCTACCAATATCCAGAAAACTAATATTTTTAACATCTCAATATTGAAGATAGCCTTGATATTTTATAAAGCTCTAAAATGTTATTCCAGCCAAGTAATTCTACAAAAGACCAGCCAAGTACCACTCCCTTAATCTACAAAATGCAAAAGGGGGAAACTAGATCAAAAAATTCATTCCGTATCAATAACTCTGTCTTTTAAGAACCTGAAAGCATGATTCCATGCTAAGAGTTGCAACTCAGGTGTTCTAGTTTGAATATTTATAATAGCCATAGTTCCAGATATATAATGCTGTATAATAAACCCAAAGTGGCTTCAGACAATAGCAATGTTTATTTTGTTCATGAATCTGCAATCTGTACAGGGCTTAACAGAGCCAGTTTATTTCTGCTCCACTCAGCATCTGCTGGGCCAGCTCAAAGACTGGGGGCTGAAATCCTCTGAAAAGCTTACTCACTTATATGCCTGTACATCATCTAAACTGGGAAAACTCAATCAGCTAGGAGCTGGAACAGCTGGGGCTCCTCCGGCATTCCCCCTCTAACTCTGTGTAGTCTTCCATGTGATCTCCCCTACAGGGCAGAATCAGGGACCCTGGGCTCAGGACTCACAAGGCACAGGTCACAGGAAAGGAGGAGAACCAGGAGAAAACTATATTCTCTATGGCCTCACCTTGGAAGTCACCCATCAGTAATTCCACCACATTCTATTGATCTACCCAGGTTTAAGGAGTGGGAACAAAGATCCCCCACCTCTCACTGGAGGACTGTGAAACGACAGTGTTTCTGTAAGCTCTTTCCTGTAAGAAGAGCATACAGGATAGGATATATATTAGTGGGACCATTTTTGGAAAATGTAATCAGCCACAGTTAGCTTTCACACAATGAATCAGTCAGGGTCGTTGGTTACAAGCAACAGCAACCAAGTTTAGCAGACTTAAAGAAGGAAAGAAGAGTTGATCTGAAGGGTACTGAGAATTCTAAGACTTGAAGGAAAAGCTGGAAGCCTGGCCTCGAAATGAGTCAGAATTAAGCAAGGCTGAGGGGAGGCTGGGAAACAGGAGTCTGAGCCACAGAAGAATTCAGCTAAGACATCTTTCTCACCACCAGACTTGACTGAACAGTGATGTTGGTGAGCTCTCAACACCATAACCACTAACAAGAATAAACTGTCTATGATTCTTTGAATCACACCCTCAAGATTCAAAATTCTGATTGGCTTAGCCTAAGTCACATGCCTGAGACCTAGCAACAGGTACAAGGAGGATCTGGTTCTGGAGGAGGAATCCCGCCTCCCACAGGGGCCCCTACAGTAAAGAATTCATCCCAAATAAGAAGAGAGGTTCGGTAGCCAAAATCCCAACAGATGTCTGATACACACAGAAAATTAACAGTCCTCTACAGCTTTGAATTGAGGGAATTCCCTGGTGGACCAGTGGTTAGGACTCCACGCTTTCACTGCCAAGAGCCCGGGTTCAATTCCTGGTCGGGAAGTTAAGATCCCACTAGCTATGCGGCGCAGCCAAAAGAAAAGAAAAAAAAAAAAAAACCGCTGAATTGAGAGATCATGCCATTTTCGGGCAGTAAAGAGTAAGAATGGAGCCTGGTTAATAACCAGGTTTCAACCTGGAATAAAGGCCAAATCCTCAATCCACAATGCAATCCACGAGGATAAGAAAATTCCTCACAGTGAACTGTATTAAGTTAACTTAAATCATAATTCTACTGGAGCAAGGTTGAATTCTAACACTATGGATATCCTACACATAGAAATGTGCTTATTCTCTTCATAGAGGATAGGTTTGTACATACCCAGTGCAAGAGTGGGTAATATTGCAAAGTCTACCTATAGGTCAGCTGTTCTGAATTGAAAGCAAAATTTTCCAAACAATGATTAAATTTCCAGGTTGGTACATAAGCATCTAATTAGTCTAAAAATGTCTGCAGCTGACTAGAGCCAGTAATATTGTCTACAAAATGTAAGCAGTATTTAGAACATGGCTTGTACATGGGAGGGATGCCCACAGGCTTGAACACCCTTGCCTTAGTCTTGGCAACAGAAAGACTCTCCTTGCCTCGTCTTTACTAACAGCAGGAAAGGAGGTGCCCTGTTATGGTAGGACAAAAAGATTTTCCATGCCAAGGTGACTGCTCCTTTGGAAGGAAATTTCGCACATTGATTTTTTTAAAAGTCATTTTAAACACCACCTAAATATTAAGATAAAGGAGCTATCAAAAGCCTTCATAACTTTTGAATGCAAATGTTGATAAATAATGGATTCTCCCCAAACCCTAAACAGTACCGTCGACCCTCTGTGTCGGTGGGTCCGCATCCGTGGTTTCAGTCAACCGTGGACTGAATTTCTGAATCCGCGGTTGCGGAACCTGTGGATACGGAGGGCCAACTGTACCATGTCATTTTATATAAGGAACTTCAGCATCCACAGATTTTGGTATCCGTGGGGGTCCTGGAATCTGGAGTGACAACTTATAGCTAATATCTTTATTGAATATGTAAAACTAGTAGTATATTTAGTGTTTTCTTATATTAAAAATAAATTAAAACACAGTCAAAATATTTACTGTGTGCTATGTCTCAGGCACTAATTCTAGTTATTCCTTGTCCTATAAGTGAGCACAAAATAACGGAGAAAACCTCACCTCTATGAGGGCAAGGACCTGACCTGTCTGTTCTGTTCACTGCTATGTGCCCAGTTCCTAATATGCAACATATGGCGGGACTCAATAAATACCGAATTGTTGTTGTTGCAGCTTTAAAGAGATGGAAGAGAGAGAGGATAACAGAAAAAAGAAGAAATGATAATAATGGGTTACTTTTTAAAAGATATTCAGGCCGGGCTTCCCTGGTGGTGCAGTGGTTGAGAGTCCGCCTGCCGATGCGGGGGACATGGGTTCGTGCCCTGGTCCGGGAGGATCCCACATGCCGCGGCCTGCGCGTCCGGAGCCTGTGCTCCGCAACGGGAGAGGCCACGGCGGTGAGAGGCCCGCGTACCGCAAAAAAAAAAAAAAAAAAAAGATATTCAGGCCAACAATATCGTCTGTAAGGATTGTTCATTCATTTCTTCTGGACAGGTGGATGCAATAAACAACCCCCTAAACCATTCTCCTCCAAAATTCAGATGCCTCATCTCTTTGCCCCCCGAAAGGACAGAAAATGACCAACATATACTTCTTAAACCCCTGAGGATTGCCAGATGTTAGCTTCAGTGCATACTAAAAACCCGTATAGCCTTTCAATACTACAGGAATTCTCACTTTGGGTAAAGACTTATTTCTCTGGAAATTGTTCTGAGTAAGATGGAGAAAAGATCTGTGTTACATATAACACAACTTTAGTGTTCAGGGACTGCTTGAAAAAATAAGTAATATTGATTAAGAGGATGCTTTAATTAGAACACATAAGTGGACATTTCCTGCTCGATAAAAATATTCCAATTATGATATCTAAATATACCACATGAACCACAGTAAAAAGGGACGCTTTAACATGAATTTTTTAAATGACACCTGAAGGTAAAATACTGTTCAGTATTACACAGAATAAGAAAGGGGTGGGAGAGGAATGAAGGGAAGGAAATAAGCACATAATTTAGCTACAGAGCCTGCTGAAATAAATCACTAAATCTTAGGATTAGAGATAACCTTGAGACATACCTGACCATCCCATGTCAGTTTAAAAACTATCCAGGGAGATTCAATATTCTACAACCTAGTCAGATTAATAGGGTAGAATTATTGGTATTCTTAGTCTTTAGATGGTTGAGGTGCTTCATTTAATAAACAAGTATTTCTAAATGATTTCCTTGTCTAAGCTTAATCTCTTCATGCTTCAGTCTTAAAATCATTTCCTTTTATTTTGCCCTTAGCAGAGATGAAGAAAAACTAATCCCCAAAGGCTAAAATCAAGACACTTCATGTGTATGAAGACTTTTACAATAACATATCACCTTTCTACTCTCCCTCCTCTGGAATAAATCAGATCTGACCCTTCAACCTCTTTTTGTTTTGGTTTTTAGATCCCACTGCTAAATACTTCTTGTTTCTTCCAAACCATCTTCTCTTCCCACTCAAGTTCAAATCCAAAAAGGATTAGAACAGTCCAATTATAAGAAAATAGTTTAGAGAAGTATAGCAGCAGACTTTGAAACTGAAGCCTTGACATTTATATATAAATATATTTTTAAATATATATTTTAAAGCTGGGGTAAGACAGGAATAAAATTTCTAAAGCATCCCAGAATAGATCCTTGGATTTCAAACCAATTACTCTGAAGTTATCTATTTAAATTTCCAGCTCTGGATTCAATCAAAGGTTCATGCTATTTAATTTCTGAGAAATTACAAAGGTGTGCTCAATACATGAGTGGGCGGGTCCCACTCATCTACCGAGATTTAAAAATAACTACTCTTTCACATAGCTGCCTTCACTCTTTTATTATTATTGTTATTATTATTATTATTACAGGATTTGCCAAGAGCTAAAATCATGCTACAACACTTTTTAAATGAAATAGTACAAATATAAATTTAAATAATTCTCTATTATTCTGTTTTCGTAAACTATGTGTAAATGCCTATCTTATGTGGGAGGACCTCAGGAAGTCTAATTACCAGCTTCAGACAACAAATTACAATCTTAAGCCTTAAGAATCAATGGCTGTAAAGCCACCATTACCTGCCCAAATATAGAGATGATGAACTGTCACAGTTCATGAGTTACCATGGAGACACACCAGTGTTCTCTGCGTGTCCACCACCTGGTCTGTATTGTGGGCCTTAGGCCACTGTGATGTCATCAGCTAATGATTTGCTGGTGATTACTATGCCTGCACCAGAGCCTGTGGCTCTTAATTATTACAGTGGCATGATTTTTTAAATGTATGATGAATTTAAACTATTTAGACACTTGTGGTATCTTGACTCCCCAAAAAACAATCTTGTATTATATTCTTATATTCTTGGGTTACTTTAGGAGGATGGTTGCTTGTTGGCCTTTGACCAACCTCGACTCAGTTTTGGCGAGGAGGGCAGGACAACGTCTTACCATGATGGAGGGGTAGTTAACAGCACTCTGCCCCGAGAGCCTTTACCTGTTATTTGAGCCTTCTACTTTGTGGCCTGCTTTACAGGGTTCGTCATCCTCCTCCCCCTCTTTCTCCTATATTTCACTGCAGGTGTTGGCAAGAAATACTAATCCAATCCTCAGGGGCAGATTTTCAATTGTTGCTACTACAAAGACAGCTATCAGGAGGGACCGAGTTACAGTGACAGCTGGACAAGAATAGCATGTGATTCTGGCAACAATGGACGAGGCAAGACTAAAGCATCCCACAGCAAGACCTGAAGTACATGCAGGGCTTCTGAGCTCTATGCAACTACATTCTTTCTAGAATTTTCTTGACTAGAGAGAACATTCGCATACCCAATGATGTCTGCAATATCCTTCTTTTGAGTACTGAAAATAAGCCCAATTTACATCCATACAAACATTTGTATACACAAACACACACACCCAGCACCAAAGGCAGGAACTATAAAAGAAAAGATTCATATTTTATTTTATTGAATATGACTTAGTTTTTTCACATTTTCACATCTCTAAAAGCAATATATGTCATATAATCATGGTTCTCATATCTGAAGAAAAACAACAGACCTCATGAAATGAAAACACAAGTTTAAGTTTCTACATGGAAGAAAACACCATATATACCATTAAAAGAACAGAAAAAATATTTACAACATGCCTAACATAAGGTTTATATCCTTAATACATAGGAGCTTTTACAAATCAAACCAAAGACGAGCAAACAACAGGGAATTGGGCAAAGGATATGAACAGGAAATTCACAAAAGAGGAGGCAGAAAATTTTATGCCTAAATATATAGTTGTGTTGTTACTATTATGATCATTTTAAAGCCCTACCTCCACCCTAATGCTCCTAAAAATCCAGTTATTAATGTGAGCTGGAGAAAAGGGAAAAAAGAAAGCAACTTCTCTGTCCCAGGCACTGTACTACTACACTTCATGAACATGAGTTCGTGAAAACCTCACAACACCCTGGGGAGCTAGATTTCATTGTACAGATGAGGAAATCTAGCATTAGAGAAATTGAATGATTTAAGCAAATTCTGCAAGCAAGTGTGGTAAAGGCCAGATTCCAAGTTCCGAGCTCTGATACAGCTTCTGCTCACAGCACAACTCTAGAAATCCTATTCGGACAAAAGATTCCCCCCCTGAGAACAAGGGGCTGGACCTCAGAGTTTTAAACTCAAAGCACTAGATTAAGGCCAAAGGCATCAAGTTTCATGAATCTGAAATGTTTGTATCCAGCTACATAGGAGATTTCTTAAAGTCCTGTTTGCAATTTTCTCACTTTAGAAAAGGAGAAATTGTCATACTAACCATGTTTAGATTCAAAGATTGTGTGTTTGATTTAAAATATAGATAACTTTGGACTAAGAGTGAAACGATGACTTGAAAAAAACAGTTCTTAAGTGTCACTAAACTTTGTCCACATCAGTAAGATAAAGCAGTTGCAGTTACTAGATCCCTATTCCTCAGATTTAGTTTGAGATGGAAATAAGCCAATGGGCGGGGCGGGGGGGAACATACTTTTATTGAAACACATTCAAGGAAGAGGGGCAGTGACAATTAGTTCCTGCTCTGGTGTCCAGGAGGGAAGGAGTGTTAATGAATGGGCTGAAACAGGCCAGGACTCCTCGAGTGACTGTTGTGGCCATGTGGCACAGGTGAGGCCTGAAACTTGACCCCAATGCTCCAACTGCCCCCACACTTCAGTCTTAGGGGGGTGCCTTGAAGACAAGCCACCGTCCAGGAAGTCACCAATGTGGCATCTGCTGCCAGCCACCTCTCTCCCCATGTGAAAAATGAGAGAACCTTCCTTCTGAGTCCAGAGTTAGGAGAACAGAGGAGACAGGCAAGAGGTGTCACTTGCGAATCTGTCCACTACACACAGAAAAATAGGCCTCCTACCCTTTTAAAAAATATCAGGTATTAAGGGTGCTCAGTTTGATGCATGTGACTGGATTACAGAGGATTAAAACAGAATGCCTCCACTCCCTCAGTCTTAGAAACCATTCTACAATATCAGCCTAAGGCTTATATAATACTTCTCAACTTCCATTAAAGATTGGTATTTCTCCATAGCCTTTTTGTAGACCAGCATGCTCCTTTAAAAACCAACTTTATTTTTTTCTGGACAACCAAAATGTAATCCAGCAGGAAATCAAATAGTTTAGGGTATTTAGCCTGAATTCTGATCATTTTTGAGAATATGTTAAATATGTTAAAGTGTCACAGACATTCTGTCCTGGAACTCAGCCTCCAAAAAAGTGGCCAGTTAAAACAACTAAACCAAAATGACTCTTTTCAGCCCAGCTGCTTAACCTTTAGACTGATGGCATGCCACCAACTGCACTGTGTCAGCCACATTTCACCATCCATTCATCAAAACAGTATCATTTTTAAAAAATAAATTTATTTATTTATTTTGGCTGCATTGTGTCTTCTTTGCTGGGCACGCGCTTTCTCTAGTTGCAGTGAAAGGGGGTACTCTTTGTTACAGTGCGCAGACTTCTCACTGCGGTGGCTTCTCTTTTGGAGCACAGGCTCTAGGCACGTGGGCTCAGTAGTTGTGGCTCGTGGGCTCTAGAGTGTATGCTCAGTAGTTGTGGCACACGGATTTAGTTGCTCCACAGCATGTAGGATCTTCCCGGACCAGGGATCAAACTCATGTCCCCTGTATTGGCAGGCAGATTCTTAACCACTGCACCACCAGGGAAGTCCCAAAACATTATCATTATTTTTTAACCATCATAACAAAGGAGAAAATGAATCCTATTTTCAAGTACTTCATCTACAAAGATGAAGTTTACAATTGTCTGTTTGCAATACTGACTAAAAAATATTTTATGCAGGACAAAGGTTTCTTCTAGATTTAAACATCTAAGGAAAAGGGAGTGGAGGGAAGAAGCCCAGGAAATATGAGGTGACAAGGAAACTAATATAATTCTAGTTACATCATAACGGTGCAAAGTGTGTGTTGGGGGAGGGAGGGGTGAAGACAGAGAACCTAGGGTAATGCTTAGATACAAGTCCTCAAAATTGGAAATAAAAGGATACAAATGCAAACAGCTTAACAAGCCTGTTTGCCCTCCTGTAAGAAATAGAATATGGAACTAAGTTTAGGCCAAAATGTAAATAGGAATCTTATTTTCAGATTCCTACTAAATCAATTAAGGCAACAGGTACTTTTAAAAGTTCATGAAAAATTCAAGAACAGTCAAGTAATTTCCAGTAGCAATATATTATTTGCTGATCATCTTTTCTCTCAGTTCTTTTAAAAGCTACAAAATAAATGGATTCTAAGAGTCTAAAAAGACAATGAGAAAAAGCTTTTGTTTGAGTCTAAAAATTAGTCTGAGAGATTATGAATGTGAAAAAGAGAGGTAATCAGATGTCTTATTAGTTGCTCAAAATACCTGATGAATAAAAATATGGCACCTAAAATACAAGGGGGAATTAATTCTTTGGGGACAGATGGTTTACCATGAATATCACCTCCAACTTTTAAGACAGATCTATTAAAGTGGTTTTAAGCTGAAAATCTTTAAGACGTTCAATACTTATATTATGTGATGATATATATCATTATTTCAGTATTAATATTCTCATCAGGAGCACATCATCATCTACAATAGGAACTAAGGCTTCAGTAGCTTGAACCTATGATAAAATCTAGCAAACAACTCCACCAGCCTCTATAATTTATAAAACTAATAAAGTTAAATCATCCCATTAATATTAAAATCCCAAAGAGTGTATCTGCATGACCATTCTGCATAGCACTAAATACAAAGCAGGTATTTTGTAAATAGAAGGCTTTACTCTCTTGATATTCAGAAGAGCTTTAGCTAAGTACCTTTCTGGGCATGGAGAGGAGAATTCCCTGACTATGTCTGATGGGGGGAGGAAAAAAGCCACAGCAACTGTAATAGTTCAGGATAACATAAGAGATGCCTTACTGAATGAGACTAATGTCAACTTGGTATTTGGTCTCTGACAGAAATATCAAAACGCATTTTAAAGTGCTGGTCGGCAATGTAAAATAGATAGCTAGTGGGAAGCAGCCGTAGAGCACAGGGAGATCAGCTCGATGCTCTGTGACCATCTAGAGGGGTGGGATAGGGAGGGTGGGAGGGAGGGAGATGCAAGAGATAAGGGAACATGTGTATAACTGATTCACTTTGTTATAAAGCAGAAACTAACACACCATTGTAAAGCAATTATACTCCAATAAAGATGTTAAAACAAACAAACCAAAAACAAAACGCATTTTAAGAAAAAATACATTGGCTTTCCATGACAACTTCTGATGCTAAGAGACACACATGTAACGTTGTCTATTTCTTTAATAATCCACTATGAATCTACCATCCACTACTTAATGGATATTCATTTAATAAGTCCATATCACTCACTGGAATAAAGAACTTCCTAGTTGTATCTTAAAATATGCTAAAAGACCCATTTACCTTATAATTAAATTCAGAAAAAGGCAGAACAATTTTGAAACTAATCCAAGGGGGGTTAATTACTACAATAGCAAAAGATATTTATCCTAAAATGGTTTCATTTGAGGCAATCTTACAGCTTAGACTTCAAAGCCAACAGTAAAAATACAATCCCCGTGACTTTTCATCGACCCTAAAATTACTTTTTCAAAGCTTTAAAATGTTTTCATGATTTGAGGAACAAGTTTGTTATTTGCCCTATTCATGTACTTCATGATTTTGTAAACCTGGATCATGTCTCCTCTGGGACTTCGTCTTTCTGGAAAGTCAGTCTTCCTGGTTAGTCATTATACTGAAGCTACTTTAAAGCTTCAATTATTGACTTTTCCAGAACACCTCAGCTCTATGCTTTACGATATTTGGCATCAGAACTGGATACATTAGAAACAAATTATGGCTAAGACAAAAATACTAGGATTTAAAATTTTTTCCTCTTTTTCTCAAAATCCCTTCCTTTGGCTGTTTTTTACTAGCCTGTATAAATCTACCATGGGTCATCTTCATCTACAGACAACACACAGTGGATTAAAGTGCTAGACTTTTACCTGAAGCTTAGACACTTGACAGGTTAAAGTCCATCTTTTTGGATTTTTCAGTATATGCATTTCTTTAAACTTGCAACTCTGAATTCATTACCAATTTTTCTACCCACTCATAAGATATAAGCTTCCTACACAATCTTGGTTAATACTTTATCTAGAAATTCTGCAATCTGCTACCTTTAATTTCCTGTTGAGAATAAATCACTCTAGTTTCCCTGATGAAGACTCAGCCTTCCTTAGGCCTTTCCCTGGAGATAGGAAGGGTCTTTTCTGGAAATGGCACCATGTCTGTGGTGATGGTTTCCATGAGGATAAGACTCATGTCTTATTGATCCACTTATGCCCAGAACCAGCAAACAGTAGTTGCTCAACAGCAGTTGCTGAAAGAATTGATCAAGATTTGAAATCAACTATGATGAAGTGTAAATAAGTGGATTATTCTGGAATTCTGATTTTTATGTATATATCCTTTGACACCTACCTTCTGGGGCAGTAGCAAATGGAGGTCAAGAAAGACGGGGAAATGAGGTTCTAAGATCTCCTTGGAACATGATTTTTTTTTAAAAAGTCAGTTGGACTGCTATAGTTCAATATAGGGTGGTAGCAAATCTAAAAGAATTCTGAGAGAGGGAGGTAGAGACTCTGAGATGGTCTGTCAGTAACTTTCAGGCACTGCTGCAATCAGCTTCCTCACCTTCTCAGGCTTCCTTCGTCTCCTCACATCCATCCAGCTGCTTTTTCCAGCTCAAATATTTCAATTAGATTAGTTAACTTCCTCACAGAATGAACATTCTCACCCTGAGTTCTCCACAGGAGCTCTCAGGGAACTATGAAATCCCTAGAACTGCACCCTCGACACCTAGAAGAGACGAGTTTTCAAGGGGAACCAGAGGACATAAGGTTTCAGGCAAAAAGAAGAACTGCTTACTTGAAGAATTGGGCTTGTGTGATCAAGAAGCCAACTACTGATTATAAACTGTTAAGGTTCAAACTGCAGCAACATACTTGATAGCTGTCCAACCTATACAGTGCCCCTCCCAATCTAATAACTTCAGAGTCACACTTGATGCAGGTACTGGACACTTTTCACAATAGCACATGACCTCAATCAGGTCTAGGACCAGGGGTTGGAGCTTTAAGAAGAAATGTTGGGGCTTCCCTGGTGGCGCAGTGGTTGAGAGCCCACCTGCTGATGCAGGGGACACGGGTTCGTGCCCCGGTTTGGGAAGATTCCACGTGCCGCAGAGGGGCTAGTCCCGTGAGCCATGGCCGCTGAGCCTGCACGTCCGGAGCCTGTGCTCCGCTACGGGAGAGGCCACAACAGTGAGAGGCCCGCGTACCGCAAAAAAAAAAAAAAAGAAGAAGAAATGTTAACCTGTTTCACCATTGCCTGATGAAAGCAAAGCTTTCTCCAGATGGCAATAATGATGGATGATGTTAAATTTCTGTAGGAAACTATAATTTAATAATAAAAGGTAGTTAGTGAGGGGAAGGGGAATATACAAATGCCAAGCAGAAAAGAGTGAATTAGCTGACTGGCAGACAGCACTGGATATCCCAGGAGCTGAGAAAGAAGGCTGGAAGGCTAAGGTAGAACCAGATACCTGACGACCTCTGGTTTGCTAGAGTGCTCTGAACGTCATCTCCTCTCCAAGTCTGTATTTATAAAATGCTACAGACTTCACCTTAAAATCACCATTTTAATATGTGGTCTTTTATTTGAAGTTAAAAAAATTTTTAATTTATACTTGTCATAAATTGACAAAAATACCCAATATGTGAAAATGTATTAGTGGAAGCGTCTGGCAAAATAAAAGCCATGCAGGTACTGTATCTGAGAAAGGCTAGTAAATGAACACATTGAATGACTGTCAAAATTAGTGGAGTATCCTCCTGTTGTATAACAATTTGTCTTATTTGTGTTTTTAAAGGAAATGACAGTCTGTTCTTTATTTTTCTCCTTAGCAGAACTATAATTTAAAATAAAATAGAAGGAAAATTAAAGCAAGAGGTATTCTTTACACTAGTGTTTTTAAAAAGCTAATCATCATTTTATTATTGCCACTTCACTTGAGCTTTTTTTTTTTAACTACTTTCCCGAATATAACCTCTTCATTTTTATCCATAGTTTTCCCTGAAAACTAAGTAAGACTCATGTGGAAATTTGACAGTATTACAGTTTCAGAATTGTGTGTGTGTGTGTGTGTGTGTGTGAGTGTGTGTGTGTGTGTGTAGAAACAAGGATAGAGACTAAAACTTTCTGTGCATCTTCTGTGTAAGACTGTCCCCTCATTTCAATATTTCAAATATAATTATTGACCCTCTGCTATGAACATTTTATCTCACTCTAAATCAAAACCCACCTGTCCTGTTTCACATCTCCTCAGTGCCTCACTTGACTTTCCTAATAGTCACTTGTTCTAGACTGTTAGTTGGTTTCTTTCCAGAAAACATAATTGTACTTTGCTGGCCTTTCAATGCCTGAATCAAAAGGATGACTAATGTAAACATTCCACAGGTTTCCAGGCAACCCTATAAAGGAAGACATTTTTGACTGCTGGGTGAAGACACTTTTATCAAATCAGAAGTTTAATCCCCTTATCAGGCCATCCATGCTCTTCTTACATGTTTTGGGGTAGCAGAGCTTATTTCCTTCGATGAAATACTAGAAGTAATTTTGGGAGCAGTTGAAATATTAATAGTAGTAACTATTATTCCTCATCAGCTTCATCAGTATCATCATCAGTGTGGTAGGCAGAATAATGGTCCCCAAAGATGTCTAAATCCTAATCCCTGACACCTGTGCATGTTACTGCACATGGCAAATGGGACTCTGCAGATGGGATGATGTTAAAGATGTTGAGATGGGAAGATTATCCTGGATCTTCTGACTGGGCCCAAGATAATCACAAGGTCCTTCTAAGAAGGAAGCAGGAGTGTCAGAGTCAGAGGAAATCTGATGACAGAAGCAAAACCTGAAGCAACGCCACTGCTGGAAGGGGGCCATGAGCGGAGGAATGTGGGCAGTCTTTAGAAGCTGGAAAAGGCAAGAAGCAAAGTTCCCCTTAAAGCCTCTAAAGAAATACAGTCTTGCTAACACCTATTAGCCCCATAAGATCCATTTTCAGAAGCGTGATCCCCAGAACTAGAATAATAAACTTATATGGTCTTAAGTCACTACAATTTTGGTAATTTCCTGCACTAGCAGGAAACCAATGTAATCAATAGGTACATCAACCCTATAAAGTAGGTGTTATTATCCCCACTTTACAGATGAGGAAACTGAAGCTCAGAGGCACCTCAGACAGCAAGTAACACAGCCAGAAATCGAATACAGAACTGTTTGGCATCAAAATTCACCTTCTAGGGCTTCCCTGGTGGCGCAGTGGTTGAGAGTCTGCCCGCCAATGCAGGGGACACGGGTTCGTGCCCCGGTCCGGGAAGATCCCACATGCCGCGAAGCATCTAGGCCCATGAGCCATGGCCGGTGAGCCTGCGCGTCCGGAGCCTGTGCTCCGCAACGGGAGAGGCCACAACAGTGAGAGGCCCGCGTACCGGAAAAAAAAAAAAAAAAAAATTTGCCTTCTAAATATATAATTACACTATAATGCCTATAAGACCAGCTGGCATGAAGAAAAGAATGATCAGCATTTCTTTATATCAGCCACTAAGCATTTGATGAGCCAGCTTAGGTAGGTGACTACCTACCCTATCTAAATGGTCCAACATCTTGGCTTTTCCGTGTCAAAGCTACCAGTATCTTCAGAGTTGTATCCATCCAATAGTAGGGAATTACACTATATTCTGTCTAGTACATAGTTGGTTCTCGTTAAAATCCTTACTCTATCATTAAAGCTTCCATTGTTATCTTTGGGTTGATTGCACAAGAAGGCCGTAATGGAGAAGAAAGAACACTGGCCTTGGAGTCAGCAAATAAACATTCTACTCCTAGCTGTGCTACTAACAATATACTATGTAACCTTCCACTTTGATGTTCAACCTCTTATCTGAAAAAGATCAAAGCCAAATGATGTCTTAAGGACCTGCTATTGACTGAATATTTGCTCCCGCACCCAAATTCATAAGTTGAAGCCCTAATACCCATTGTGATGTTATCTGGAGGTAGGGCCTTTGCGAGATAATTAGGTCATGAGCATGGAGTCTTGTGAATGGGATGAGAGTCTTCAAAAGGGTCATGAGACAGCCTGCTGCTTCTCTCTCTTTCTGCCATGGGAAGCCACAGCAAGAAGGCAGCTATCTGCAGGAAGAGGGCCCTCATCAAACATCAAATCTACCAGGACTTCCCATCCTCCAGAACTGTGAGAAATAAATGTTTACACTGCTTGAGCCATCCAAGTCTGTGGTTATTTTGTTACAGCAGCCCAAACTGAGTAAGACAAGATGCTTTGATATACAAAGTTCAATGACTTCATAACTTCTAGATCTATAGGGACTCCATTCCTTCCACTAAGTGCTGTGCCTAAATCTGCAACTTCCGACGCAATGATTCCAGCTGGGTGTCTTATCACCCATCATGGGTCCCTTATCAATCTGCCTCCTGTTAATAATACCACCACTGTCCCAAGTCTCTCAGATATATTTTTACTCTATATTTTTACCTATCTTACACTCCCTGTATTCTATCAGTCACTACATTCAGCTGCCTTCTTCATGCAATTAGGGTATGTTATTTTCTGGAAGATAAATATGGCAACAGGAATTTGGATATGGAATAGACTGGCATCCACAAGGTAGGTCAGGAGTTTGTACTGGTTGTGGGAATGAAGAGAAAAGAACAAAGTTCAAGAAATGATCTGAGGGAAGATACATGGAAGTGGTAACTGACACTCACTTCTTTAAACAAGTTGAAACTCCTCAGGCTGGATTTCAAAATCTGAAAGTACCTTTATATATAATCTTATTAGATATTTCCCAGATTTGGTCCTCACTGTTCCGATGGTTCCAACCCAGTCCAGTACCTTTTATCCAGAGATGTGCATATGACCCAGCGCACTACCTCTTCTGGCCACTGTGGTTGGTTAGAGTTGACAGGCAACCCAGGCTGGATGAATCAGAAGTCAACTTCCGGGCTTTGTCTGGAACTGTTGAGAAGAAGCTTACTTTTCAATAAGGTTCCTTACATTTCCCAATCTGTTGCTTCTGGCACAATTCATCAGTGAAACTCACTGAATAAACTAGGCACATTCATTCTTAAATGATTTCAGCCATCATCAGGTTTTATATGCAAACATCATCTTCAAAACCACCCAAACATCTGAAAGATGAGGGAAGTTTACAAGACTCGATCAAGGTTACCTGGGCTTCTGCATCCATGTTCTCCCTCTTCCACTTCACTACCTCATGAACCCTCTCACAAATGCTTATAATTTTTCATGCATCCTTCAGGTGTTCTCTTTTTCTCCATTCTCATGCAGTATTCTTAAAAAGTCATCTTCCCAGAATGTTCATATTAAGCTAGGGATGGGGTGACTCAGAAAGGAATAACTTCTCACATCAAGCAGAGTTTTGCTTTTCTTTTTTGTTTGTTTTATTTCATAGGCCCTAGAGAGTACAACCGGACCAAGGGTGGGTAAGAGTCACAGAAGGTGCGGTATGCTATAAAATAAAGATAAATGAGATCAAAAGGTAGAACTACTCTTGACCTTCCACTGATATTTCTCAGATGGAGAAATTGTTTCTCCTGTTAGACAGTTGTTACTTGTCTAATCTCAATCGATCAAAGTAATCTAACTTGCATGTGATACAGGAAGGCAGAAAATCACAGAATGTGGACATGGAAAGGCTATGGTGGTTAACTAACCCAACTGAATTAACCTGGACCTTGCCATTTGCATGTGACAGAAGAAAGGACAACTCAAACTGACTTTAAGAAAAGAACAACAAAAAGACTTTATTGGTCAAATATCTGAAAAGGCAGTAGTACATCCAGGTATCTACTGGATCTGCTTTCCTCCACAGAGGTTCCATCTCTAGTGCTCCTCATGTGGAGGTTTCTCCACAATTCCAGCCTTCCATTCTACTTAACTTAGGAACCTTATTGAAAAGTAAGTTTCTTCTCAACAGTTCCAGACAAAGCCCAGAAGTTGACTTCTGATTCATCCAGCCTGGGTTGCCTGTTGATTCTACCCATCCACAGTGAGCGGAAGAGGAGGTAGCAATTAATTGGCTGGGCTGGGTCACAAGCACATCTCTGGATAAAAGGGACTAGACTGGGTTGGAACCATCTGAACAATGAGGACCAAATCTGGGAAAGCAGCAACTCCCTAAGAATAGTGAGGAATGGAAGCTGAGCAGAAAAAACAAATGTTTACCACACCGACCCCTTATTAAAGATGGAGAAACTGAAGTGCCCAAGGTCAGAGGGTTAGAACTATCCTTCACTCAGTAATTCATTCAGAATTTAAAGAGATAAATTAATACCACCTACACTGTCAATCTTGGATTTTATTTACCTTTCTGCACTGTTTAACAAACACTCTCTTAAGCCTGTATTTTTACTCAAAATATAACTAATATAAATAAAGGGAGAGACTTCCCTTTAAGGATAATTTATTCCCTTTCATTTTAAAAAACAAACATAGAAATAAAGAGCTAAGACTCTACTATGAATCATTATACTTAAAGCTGCTTTGAAAGCTATTTGTCCTAAAATGGAGGCACTGTTTTACTTAACTGCATATACGTGTGTGTGTGTGTGTGTTTGTGTGAACTTACATATATATCTGGTTCCATATTCTATAAATAGTTCACATTATATAATATGGATAATTTTCCTTTTAGGACCCTAGGCTCTGCCATTTTTCATATCAACTGTGATACCCTAAATGCTTCAAAAATAATGAGACACATTATTTTTCTCTCTGTTAACGATTAAAGGCAAAGCTGGGATATTAGAGAGAGCTGCCTAAAGAGTCAGGAAAGGGAGAAGACACAGGAAAAGGCTTTCACACCTAAAATGAGGAAACCTGGAGCAGAAAAGAATAAGCAAGCAATATCTATAAGTGTGTATCCGAAAAAAGGGCTGAGGGACAGGAGAAAAGATCCACAGAAGAAAATAATCAGTTGGGGAATGGGGGCTAGAGAGTTTAAGCCACAAGGAAGACTTTGTCTTACCACTATAACAGCATTTATTATTTTAGGCTGTAATTATTTGTTTATATGCTTGCCTCTCCCACAAGCCTGTAACCTCTTTAAGAGCAAGGATCATGCCTTGCATTTCTGTATTCACAGGACTGGCCCAGAAAAGATACTCAATATGAAAGAATAAATGAATAAACAGAATATAAATGAATGGAGTCCACACAAAAAAGGACTGTTATACATATGAAGTCCAGAAAACAATATGGTCTCAGTTGTAAGACAAAAGACAAGAGATGACTGGGTGTTCGCATTACATTTTTAAAGCCAGCCACTTTAATTACACAACTCACTCACAGAGTCTACCCTTGATGATCCAACCAGAAACACAATCAAAACAATTTTAGCTATATATCAAAGCTGGAGTTCTGTTTTGTTTTAATTCGAAACTTGTGATTTTTCTGAATGACGGTTTAAAACCTAAGGACTGTTAAGGCGAAAGATCAAATGTGTTGAATTTTATGAAAACTATATTTAAGAGTTATGACAGCACAATTTTCAGGGCCCACACGGTCAGAATTTTAAAGAATGTAATTAGAAATAAGAAACCATGACCTTTTGGAAGCAAAATTTCCATATTTTGTCTGGAAACAAAAGGCATTTTTTAAAAAGAAGTGTAACATCAAGAATACTGACCTCTTTCTTTCTTGCTTTCTTTCTTTTCAAGTGGTAGAAACTTTCAAAGTTCAGGGTGCCCTTGTTACTTTTGGCCAAAGGAAAAAGGTTGGAAATTTAGAATCAAACATCAAAATACACTTTTGGAAAGGAGTTTCAGAAATTTGTTTAAAACTAGGAAGGAAAATACTACTGAAAAACCAACTACAAAAATAATCTAAGTAAATCCACTATTATCTAAGAGGAAATAAATAGGGAGAAATAGATTACATGAAGAGGTAGAGGATCAGAAAAAGAAGAAAATCCACATTTCTAAGCCGGGTATTCAAGGCTTTCCATGATTAGGATTCAAAGACTGGTTCCACCCTTATCTTTCACTGTTCCCTACAAATGCCTCCTGTGGCACCCAGACAGGTACTATACCCTAAAACACCTTACCTTGTACATTTACCCCCATACAGAAGGACTGGGAAAACACCACCCAGACAAGAGTCTAAGATCAGACCCCAGAGATACACCAACTGGCTCTGGCTCCTTCAAATGAGTTCCTGCATTTCAGGTGAACATGGGCAACAGGGCAGTTCTTTCCCAGAACTCAGTCTTCATTTTTATTTTATTTATTTATTTACTTGCTTACTTATTTATTTATTTATGGCTGCGTTGGGTCTTTGTTGCTGCGTGTGGGCTTTCTCTAGTGCGGCGAGCTGGGGCTACTCTTTGTTGCAGTGCGCAGGCTTCTCATTGCGGTGGCTTCTCTTGTTGTGGAGCAAGGGCTCTAGGCGCAGGGGCTTCAGTAGTTGTGGCTCGCAGGCTCTAGAGCGCAGGTTCAGTAGTTGTGGCACATGGGCTTAGTTGCTCCGCGGCATGTGGGATCTTCCCGGTCCAGGGCTCGAACCCGTGTCCCCTGCATTGGTAGGCAGATTCTTAACCACTGCGCCACCAGGGAAGCCCCCAGTCTTCATTTTTAAATTAACTGAGCCACATAATGGGGGTCAAGCTATCTATCTGGTTTACATGTCTCAGACATTTCTACAGTCTGAAAGAGAGATCTCTCTAAACAACTTGGTACTGCCTGCCTAGCATGCCAAGACCACCTGAAAATTCAGTAAACCTTAATAGTTGGGCACACACTAACTTGACACTGCTGTCAGCAACTGGTATATGTGGATTCATAATTATAAATACCTGTATGTGTAG
>NW_006780658.1:2463023-2475441 GCF_000442215.2 Lipotes vexillifer | reverse complement strand
TAGGGAAAGTCCAGGTATAGGCAGAGAGAGGTTAATAAAAGTTTGACATTACATGCTCTCTTCTTTCTTAGTACTATGAAAAGGAGAAACGTTTTGTTGGCATCTGTCAAAAATGAATTAAACTGGGATTCCCTGGTGGCGCAGTGGATGAGAGTCCACCTGGCAATGCAGGGAATCTGTCAAAAATGAATTAAACTGGGATTCCCTGGTGGCGCAGTGGATGAGAGTCCACCTGCCAATGCAGGGAACACGGGTTCGTGCCCCGGTCCGGGAAGATCCCACATGCCGCAGAGCAGCTGGGCCCGTGAGCCATGGCAGCTGAGCCTGTGCGTCCAGAGCCTGTGCTCCGCGACGGGAGAAGCCACAACAGTGAGAGGCCCGCGTACCACAAAAAAAAAAAAAAAAAAGAATTAAACTGCAAACAAATCCAGTGCAAACTACCTTTACTTTCACAAATACTTTGTATCAAAATACTCCTGCTAGCTTGCTCATAATGTATGCACCTTGTGGATTACTTCATTGACAAAATTTCAATCCCAAATAAATTATTTTCAACACCTATCAGCATAACCCAAATGTACCCGTTATCACTCAATACTTTCCAGGTGTATAAATTATGGTAAAAATGATTTTTAATATTTTAATGATTTTAGTATTTTTATACTTGTACAGTTGACCAAGATCAAATATAAATGATACTACTAGGATTATCTTCCTTTTCATATTTTCTATTTTTAATTTCACTAGTGTGATCTATAGCATGAAAAATTAAATCTAGGTTGATTACTGGGAAAGGTAAAAAGTTCATATTTTCATCTCTATTTAAATCTACTCAAAATTTAGAAAGATTATGATGGTATACTCCTAATGTAGGTAGAATAGGTAGATTGAACATTCCAAGTCTTACAGACCAATAAATAAGAAAGAACAAAGTACTTTGTCTGAATGATGGCCCCCCAAAAGATATGTCCATGTCTTAAACCTGGAAACATGTGACTTTTACTGTATATGCAAACGGTGTGATTAAGGATTTTGAGAAGAGGAGTTTACCTTGGATTATCAGGGTGAGCCCTAAAAGCAATTAGAGGGGATTTTCAGAGGAGGCAATATGACCATGGAGGCAGAGACTGGACCGATGTGGCCACAATCCAAGGAATGTTGTCAGGAGCTTGCTGAAAAGGCAAGGAAAGGATGCACCTCTGGAGCCCTCACAGGGAGCACTGCCTTGCCAACACCTTGATTTCAGACATCTGGCCTCCAGAACTGTGAGAGAATGAATTCCTATTGTTTTAAGCCACCAACTTTACGGTAATTTAGTAACAGCAGCCACAGGAAATTAATATAATACCCTAAAGAATATGTTTTTAGTTAATTGGGGGAATAATACTGGTTTTGGTGAGCCCCAAAGAAAATAAAATATAGATACTATTGTATTATAAACATAAATTCTATAATAAACCACCTGAAGTGCCTACCTAAGTATCCATAGAATATAATTGGAAAAGTACAATATTAAGTACAGTCAGCATAGTTCTGACTGACAGTCAGTGAAAAGCTGGGACCCTTCCAACTAGTTCGTTCAAAGGAGATGAGCTGATTTTTGCAGCATAAGGGTCTGACTTTGCATTTGGGTCATATGCTTCATTGGATGAATAAGGTCAAGATAAAATTACCAACCCACTGAATCCTGAATCAATAGATTACTCAAATGTAAAGATTTTATTTGAAGGGAAAAATAATAAGACAACAATTGAGGGAAGCTCTCCCACTGGTATCCCTTGTCACTGATCTATCTCCTTCAGGAATTAACATGCTTCATTAAAATAGAGTAGGCTTTTAAAGAGTAAATACTTTCCTTAATTGCTTTGCGGAAGGAGACTAACAAATACGTTAAAATGCTGCCTCTTTTTTTTTTTTTTTTTTTTTTTGGTAAGACAGAAGACTGCACAAGAAAAATTTAGTTGTCCCATTTGCCCTTGATTGTCCTGGATGCTCAGATGCCCCAGCTTCTCTAGCTTCTGATCCTGCCATAAATCTTATTTCTCAAAATGGTTTCTTATCAACAATTTCCTTCTGAGGAGCGATAACAGACAGCATCTTCCTTTATGAAACACTTGTCATGAACATTATACTCACAGAATTTAATACATCCTAACTAATCGTCATTTGCCCTGAAGATTAAAGTTGAATTTCACTTGATGGTTCAGAAAATGATTATCTATAAAACAGATGATAGGACCTTTTCTTTGTCAGAGAGTTCTAATTATCCATCCCTTGGAGGGGGCGGCGGGGGCGGGGGGATCGACATGATGTCAAAAACAATGAACTCATTGCTTTCTATGAAGAGCAAGACCAGGGCTTATACTTGTAAGAGAACAGAAAGTCTTGGCTCAGAGAATACAGGCTCCAGCAAGCCTCACTCTAAGGAATAATGGTAGAATGTCCTTCCCACCCTCCTGCCCCTTTCCCAGCTTCCTCTCTCTCCATTCCCCGAATATCTGATCTTTCCCTCTAGCTAACTGATGTCCTACTAAACGCTTTACCCAAGGTATCTGCTTTATAAAACGTCCTGTTTTCTAAAATTTATCTCTTTTCCTCCCCCATCAAAGCTTCATGTTATGGATCTAGAGAATATTATGCTTAGTGAAGTAAATCAGACAGAGAAAGTCAAATACATATGATATCACTAACATGTGGAATCTAAAATATACTACAAATGAATTTATATACAAAACAGAAACTGATTCACAGACATAGGAAACAAACTTATAAAATAGATAAGCAACAAGGATTTACTGTATAGCACAGGGAATTATACTCAATATCTTATAATACCTATAATGGAATATAATCAGAAAAAAATAACTGAATCAGTAGGCTGCACACCTGAAACCAACACAGTAGTGTAAATCAACTATACTTCAATAAAAAAAGGTTTTAAAAAAGCTTTATATTAGATGTTCAACAAATGCTTTCAATATTTTAATAAGCTATTTTTCTCAAAGATAATGTACCTCTTCCAGGAATATCTAACTTCCTAAAAGGAATAATTAACCTCAACTTGGAAAGCACTGGACTGAAGCAAATTACCCCTGCCAAGCAGCCACGGAATCCACTGGCAGAGGTAATTTATTTCTATATTTTTTAAAAAAACAGCATTTGAATTGCCGATTTTCACATAGTTTGGGCTCATCTTTGGACACAGTCCTAAGCTTTTCGAAGAAAAGAACAGAGTCACTGCTTTGATGCCTTTTTTTAACCCTAGGTGATAGACAATCAAAAACACATCTACTTAGGTAAACACAGATTCATCAGAAGCAGGTACTGTCTTTAATTTTTTTTTCAACATCTTTATTGGAGTATAATTGCTCTACAATAGTGTGTTAGCTTCTGCTGTATAACAAAGTGAATCAGCCATACGTATACACATATCCCCATATCCCCTCCCTCTTACGTCTCCCTCCCACCCTCCCTATGCCACCCCTCTAGGTGGTCACAAAGCACCAAGCTGATCTCCCTGTGCTATGTGGCTGCTTCCCACTAGCTACCTATTTTACGTTTGGTAGTGTATATATGTCAGTGCCACTCTCTCACCTTGTCCCAGCCCACCCCTCCCCCTCCCCATGTCCTCAAAAACACTCTCTACGTCTGCGTCTTTACTCCTGTCCTGCCCTTAGGTTCTTCAGAACCTTATTTTTTTTCAGATTCCATACATATGTGTTAGCATACACTATTTGTTTTTCTCTTTCTGACTTACTTCACTCTGTATGACAGACCCTAGGTCCATCCACCTCACTACAAATAACTCAATTTCGTTTCTTTTTATGGCTGAGTGATATTCCATTGTATATATGTGCCACATCTTCTTTATCCATTCATCTGTCGATGGACACTTAGGTTGCTTCCATGTCCTGGCTATTGTAAATAGAGCTGCAGTGAACATTGTGGTACGTGACTCTTTTTGAATTATGGTCTTCTCAGGGTATATGCTCAATAGTGGGATCGCTGGGCTGGCTGTCTTTAATTTTTAATCATCTCTGATGGAAGGGGCTACACGTCTGATTTTCTAAACAAGATCCCATTCTCCTATTTAAAAAAAAAAAAAAATCCTGCCTACAAGTGAAATTTAACATCTCTCAGGGCTTACAGCTGTGCGATATATCAAATCCTTTGCGACAGAAGGAGGAGAATGAAACTAATGTGCAAAGTAAACTATTTACAAGGATGTCTCCTTAGGAATGGGGACTGAGGGGATACAAACACTTGCAGGAATGATTAGGAAAGAAATTACTCTCTGACAAGTATGGGGAAGGACAGAGAAAGGGTGGTGACAAAAAAGCAACCTTCCTTAAAGTGCAGTAAGCTCCCTCCTCTGGTGGATTCAGCAGTGAAGCCTTGAAATGGAGCTACAGACTGAGGGCCAGCTAAGCAGCCCTGTTTCCTGCCCAGCCCAGAAAAACTTGAAACTGTCTCCAATTCCAGCCCAGGCTCTGGGACAAGCTAGAAATTGCAGGTTGGGACTTCCCTGTTGGTGTCAGTGGATAAGAATCCACCTGCCAGTACAGGAGACACGGGTTCGAGCCCTGGTACAGGAAGATCCCACATGCCACAGAGCAACTAAGCCCATGGCCACAACTACTGAGCCTGCACTCTAGAGCCCATGAGCCACAGCTACTGAGCCTGCATGCCACAACTACTGAAGCCCGCATGCCTAGAGCCCGTGCTCCACAACAAGAGAAGCCACCGCAATGAGAAGCCCGTGCACCGCAAAGAAGAATAGCCCCCACTCGCTGCAACTAGAGAAAGCCCGAGCACAGCAATGAAGACCCAACGCAGCCAAAAATAAATAAGATTAAATCTTAAAAAAAAAAAGAAATTAGGGCTTCCCTGGTGGCGCAGTGGTTGAGAGTCCGCCTGCCGATGCAGGGGACACGGGTTCGGGCCCCCGTCTGGGAAGATCGAGCGGCTGGGCCCGTGAGCCATGGCCGCTGAGCCTGCGTGTCCAGAGCCTGTGCTCCGCAACGGGAGAGCCACAGCAGTGAGAGGCCCGCATACCCGAAAAAAAAAAAAAAAAAAGAAAGAAATTGCAGTTCTCCTGGACCAGAGGTCTCTGCCTGCCACTCAAATACAGGGTAATGCTGAATGTGAAAGAAGGTCTGGAGAATATTCCCTACTGGACATGCCATGCGACTCTGGAAAAGACGCGAGACTTTCTAGGTCTAGGGCAGCCCAGAGAATTCTAGGGCAGTCCAGCCAGGAAATTAAGAAATAGTACATGGAGAGGTGAGGAAAAAAAATATAGTGATCCCAGAAATGTCAGGGCCAGAAAACGGCACAAATATTTATGTTTAATAACTGCCCACATAACTGATAAGTCCTTTATTACTAACCTGACATAAAAAATGAAGTCGCTGGGCTGTAGGGTGTCAATTTCTCCACTCCCCAGATGCAGTCTCCACTCTGCAGAAGTACTGGAGAGAGAAGGCAGTAGTTTTGGAATAATGAAATAATTTTTTAAATGTATGGGAATAAAATTGAGAGGTCTTCATGGGTAACTTGAAGGGGATAATTGAGGACAAAGGATCTTGGAGAACAGCTAAGTTTCTAGCTTCAGTAACTGAGTAGATGGTGGTTTCAACAAATGAGGGGGAAGGATATAGAAGAAAAATTAATTCAGCGGGAAAGAATGAGAATTTCATTTTACACATGTAGAATCTGAAGCTTTGGGCTATCCTGGTGGCAATACCAAGGAGACAGGTGGCAAGATTAGAAGTGTGCTCACTCAAGACCCCAATCTGGGGATTATGGTCAGAGAACAAAGGGAGTGGCTGAGATGCCCCTCTGTGTATACAAAAGGGTGGGAGCCCAAGACATAACCTGAGGACACCTACAGAAAGTTAAGATGCAGTCAGAGGAAGAGGGGCCTGTGGGGATGTGACGGTTGACATCAGGAGACGTGGGAGAACATACTGTTCCAGAAAGAAGAGAGTTAAGAGCTTCAAAAGTGGAGAAGTCATAACAGTGTCAAATGCAGCAGACAGCTCTAGAAAACTAAAATGGGGGGAAAAGGTACACCAGATTTGGGAACTGGGTCATTGTTGACCTGGCAAGAGCAATTTCAGCACTCTGTTGTGTGCTAGATGCCTAACGACGGCGCACTTTAGAGGGAATAAATGTACAAAAACTCCATTCATCCTGAAATTTAAAAAAAAAAAAAAATCTACCAAGCCCCCCAAAACAGAATCATCTGTACTCCACAAATCACTGTCACCCAGAATTCATTCATTAATTCAAGAAAATATTTAGTAAATATCTACTATGTGTCAGAACCCATATGATGCACCAGGATATACAGATGAATAAAAGATGAGCCCCGCCTTTGAGGAGTCTACAGTTACAGAGACACACATCCATTATCACCTCTTTCAACTTAACCACACTGCCTAGACTCCATGACAATACATAGTGATAATTACAGCAACAGAGCAGGAAGAAAGTACCTGGAGAACACAGCAACAAGGGACACCAGGACAGAAGTTACACAGGTACTTGGAATGGAGGAAGGGGTGGGGATGGGGGGAAACAGGAAGGGTCATGTGGGGTTGACAGTGGGGGCATTCCAGGCAGAAAGAATCTGGAAAGGACTGAATATTGGCCCAGATCTGTGAGATATTTAGCATATCATGAAGGGATTTTATACCAAACCAAGAATTTGGGGGTAGGATTTTGGGGTTTGTTGGGTTGTTTTGTTTCTGCATGTGTTTGTTTGGTTTGGTATGCCAGAACTTCATTATTTCCAAAGCAGAAACACCAGTGGCAAAGAGAGAACATGTACTAGGAAGGGTTCCTAGGATCAGACCCCCTATAACTGAGATCAAGAACAACGCTTATTTGAAGTCTTACGTTGTATTTCATGCAAATTCTGCATTCTACCCCATATTTGTTTTCTATATTACGCAATAGTTTTAAATTAATATAAAATATTGGTTTTCCTCTAAAATTTTTATGTAAAATTGATGCCACAGCAGATGCAACATATTTACGCCCCTCACATACATACCCCTACCCACCCACCAGTTTCAATATACATGACCCTGAATGAGTGTCATATATTAACTTCAAACATGACTTTTGACTGTGGGAATCAAGAGGGAGTTTTAAAGAGGAAAGCACTGTGATGTGACTTTTCACGAATATAATTCTAGATCCATGATAGAATATGAAACACTATCAGGTTAGGAGTTTTAAATTTACATACTTTGCTTAAGAGCAACATTACATTAGCTTCAGTCTGAGTTTTTGGTTTATTTATTCCTCCCTTCTCACTAATGTTTTTGATCTCTTATAACATACTGACCCTGTTATAATAAGTCTTATTGTAAACCACCTCAAGTCTATTTTGAAGTAAACTAGACATAAAAAATTAGCAAAAAAATAAGTCATATGAGATTGGCAAATAATCAACATCATGATGTTCTGGAATTAGATACTAGTGATGGTTGCACAATTTTGTGGATACACTAAAAACCATTAAATGATACATTTTAAAAGGGTAAATTTTTTGGTATGTGAATTATAAAATTATATGCCGATAAAGAAAATATTTTAAAAAGAGCACAACAAAAGCACTATGCGGGCTTCCCTGGTGGCGCAGTGGTTGAGAATCTGCCTGCTAATGCAGGGGACACGGGTTCGAGCCCTGGTCTGGGAGGATCCCACATGCCGCGGAGCGACTAGGCCCGTGAGCCACAACTACTGAGCCTGCGCGTCTGGAGCCTGTGCTCCGCAACGAAAGGCCGCGATACTGAGAGGCACGCGCACCGCGATGAAGACTGGCCCCCGCTTGCCACAACTAGAGAAAGCCCTCGCACAGAAACGAAGACCCAACACAGCAAAAATAAATAAATTAATTAATAAACTACTACCCCCAACATAAAAAAAAAAAAAAAAAGCACTATGTCAAATATACTTTATAACTAACCAACTGATTTCACTGATAACCCACATACAGTTATATGGTAATTCTCAGTTATTCAGCTATCCTAGATAACAGGAGGTTGTTGTACTTTTAAAAGCTTATCTTGGGCTTCCCTGGTGGCGCAGTGGTTGAGAGTCCGCCTGCCGATGCAGGGGACACGGGTTCGTGCCCCGGCCTGGGAGGATCCCACATGCCGTGGAGCGGCTGGGCCCGTGAGCCATGGCCGCTGAGCCTGCGAGTCCGGAGCCTGTGCTCTGCAACGGGGGAGGCCACAACAGTGAGAGGCCCGCGTACCGGAAAAAAAAAAAAAAAGCTTATCTTATATGTCATAATCAGTTTTTGAAGTATATCTTTCAAATTGAGCAACCGAACGATACAAACTTTTAAAGGAACCTGATGAGGTATAAAGTATCTAATGCATGACTGTAAAACTTAAGAGACAATGAATAATATAAAACAAATATAAAGTATCTGCAGAGATTCCCCAAGACAAAAAGGCCAGACTTTTGTATAACAGAAGTTTGTCTTAAAGCAAAATAACTGCAAAGAAAGAGGCAACAAAACCACATGGAAAATTTATATTCTATTAATGAGGTGTAACTTCACCATATGTCCACCAGCTGTTCACAAACCACCTAATTAAAGCCATGGATGAACAAAGTTCCAGGAAAAAAAAACTTGAAATATGAAAAGCCAAGTCTTTTTTATTGTGGTTCATTATTTTAGCTTGAAGACTTTAGAACTTTTAAAATAATATATGTGTTTCATCTTCAAGGAGAAACTTCCTTTCCATTTTCTTTACTGGGAGATAATCTTATCAGATGAGAGAGTTAAATTTTAACCTAAAAATTGTATTTGAGTTCAACAAATGGTCCTGACACAACTGGACACACCTACAAAAATTAACTCAAATGGATCACAGACTTAAATGTAAAACGTAAAGTTATAAAACTTCTATAAAATGCATAAGAAATACAATGAGTAAGTTCTGAGCATCTAATGCACAGCATGGTGACCACAGTTACCAATATTGTATTACTTGAAAGTTGCTAAGAGTATATCTTAAATGTCACTACAAAGGAAAATGATAATTATGTGAGGTGACAGAGGTGTTAACCAACCTTACTGCAGTAATCATTTCACAATATATATATCAAATCATCATGTTGTATACTTTCAACTTATACAATGTTATATGTCAATTATATCTCAATAAAGCTGGAAAAAAAATTTAAAGTGTTAGAAATATTTATACCATGCCCAAATCTAATTGAAAATGGACCACAGACCTAAATCTAAATGTAAGAGTTAAAAATATGACTTTTAAAATAGAACACAGGGGGCTTCCCTGGTGGCGCAGTGGTTGAGAGTCCGCCTGCCGATGCAGGGGACGTGGGTTTGTGCCCCGGTCCGAGAGGATCCCACATGCCGTGGAGTGGCTGGGCCCGTGGGCCATGGCCACTTGGCCTGCGGGTCCGGAGCCTGTGCTCCACAGTGGGAGAGGCCAAGGCAGTGAGAGGCCCGCGTACCGCCAAAAAAAAAAAAAAAGAGAGAACGCAGGGACTTCCCTGGTGGCGTAGTGGTTAAGAATCTGCCTGCCAATGCAGGGGACACAGGTTTGAGCCCTGGTCCGGGAAGATCCCAATGCCGCAGAGCAACTAAGCCCATGTGCCACAACTACTGAGTGTGCGCTCTAGAGCCCACGAGCCACAACTACTGAGCCTGCGTGCCATAACTACTGAGCCTGCATGCCACAACTACTGAAGCCCATGCACCTACAGCCCGTGCTCTGCAACAAGAGAAGCCACTGCAATGAGAAGACCACACACCACAACGAAGAGTAGCCCTGCTCACTGCAACCAGAGAAAGCCCGCACGCAGCAACGAAGACTCAATGCAGTCAATAATAAACAAACAAATAAATAAATTTATTTTAAAAAAACAAGAGAGAACATTGGCGTAAATTTGTGACTTAGCTCAAGCAATGCATTCTTAGACATAACAACAAAAGTACACAAGAGACAAATATATAAATATATTTTTTCTCAATGGAGTAGATTGAAATTAAAAACCTTTGTGCTACAAGTGATACCATCAAAAAGTGAAAAGACAACCCAAAGAATGGTAGAAAATATTTGCAAATCATATATCTGATAAGAGAATTATACCCAGAATATATAAGGAACTCTTACAACTCAACAATAAAGATAAATAACTCAATTTAAAAATGAGCAAAGGCATAAAAAGGAACAAAACTGGGTCATCTGTAGAGACGTGGATGGACCTAGAGACTGTCATACAGAGTGAAGTAAGTCAGAAAGAGAAAAACAAATATCGTATATTAACGCATATACATGGAACCTAGAAAAAATGGTACAGATGAACCAGTGTGCAGGGCAGAAATAGGCACAGATGGAGAGAACAAACGTATGGACACCAAGGGAGGAAAGTGGCAGGGGGGCGGGTGTGATGAATTGGAGGATTGGGATTGACATATATAAACTAATATGTATAAAATAGATAACTAATAAGAACCTGCTGTGTAAAAATAAAATAAAATTTTAAAAAAAGGGCAAAGGAACTAAATAGACATTTCTTCAAAGAAGATACACCATATTCTCTTCATGTGCTTATTGGAGATATATATATATATATATATATATATATATATATACAGGGGTCAGGGAGCGTGGGTAGGGAGAGAGGGATTCTCATTAGGGAAACGTTAATCTAAATATATCTCAATGAGATATCACTACACACATGAGATAAGCTAAAGTTAAAAAAAAAAAAGTGAAATACCAATTCTGGTGAGAACTCAGAGAATGCAAAGAACCTGGTCTTACTTTGCTTATAGGAATGTAAAATGCTACAGCCACTCTGGAAAATAGTATGGCAATTTCTTATAAAAGTAAACATACGCTTCTTACACTACCTAGCAATTACAATCTTGGACATTTATCCCACTGAAAAAGAAACTTATGTTCACACAAAAACCTGTACACAAATGTTCATACCAGCTTTATTTGTATTAGCCAAAAACTGAAAACAATCCAAATGTCCTTCCAAAGGGTGACTGGCTAAACAAACTATAGTATATTCATACCATGGAATACTACTCAGCAATAAAAAGGAATGAACTATTGATACACACAACTTGTATGTATCTCAAAGGAATTATACTGAGTGAAAAAAGTCAGTCTCAAAAGCTTACATATACAATTATCACAATAAAAATTTCAATTAATAAAAAATTCATGCATATCAGATTTATGTATTTTCTTTCTTTTTAAAGATTTTTTTGATGTGGACCATTTTTAAAGCCATTATTGAATTTGTTACAATATTGCTTCTGTTCTATATTTTGGTTTTTTGTCTGCGAGGCATGTGGGATCTTAGCTCCCCGACCAGGGATCTAACCCGCACCACCCCCTGTATTGGAAGGCGAAGTCTTAACCACTGGACCGCCAAGGAATTCCCAGATTTATGTATTTTCATAAACATCTCTGTGAGGTAGGGAAGCTGTCTAGAGCCTGGAGGATTAGCTATTCTTTGTCCTTCTCTCTGTGGTGAATGACTAAGACTTAAACAGAGGTTCCTAGGCCCAGAGTGTTTACCAAAAAAAAAAAAAGATAACATACTGCATGGTTCAATTTATATAATATTCTTGAAATGGCAAATATGGAGATCAGATAAGTGGTTGCCAGGAGTTAGGGAAGAGGAAAGGAAAGAAGTAACTGTGGCTAAAAAGGGTAACACGAAGGAGTCTTGTGTTGACAGAACTGTCCTGTATCCTAACAGTGGTGCAATCACATATACATGTGATAAAACTGCATAGAATTACACATGCATACACAAACACTCACTCACTTACAAATGGGTACATGTAACGCCAGTGAAATCTGAATAAGCACTGTAGATTGTATTAAAGTCAATTTCCGCATTTTGTGATACTATAGTTATTCGAGATGTTACTTTGGGAGAAAATGGGTGAAGAGTATAGGACATACCTCTGTATTGTTTCATACAACTGCTTGTGAATCTACAATTATCTCAAAATAAAAATCTTTTAAAAATTCAGTTGAAAACCATAAATGGATGGTGAAAAACAGAAAAAATCCAAGAGTTTTTGCAACAGCACATTTTAGTACACGAAAGAATATTTTCAGATGTGTGATCATTTTTATATATTTGTTGTTACTGTGATGTGGCATATATTTTACTGAGTCTGACCCTCGGAAATCTAGAGGTGATGACCAGTACAGGTATTTGTGATGGCAAAGCAGAAACTAGCACTAAGTGTATGTCAGTTGAGGCTGTGAGGTGAGGCGCTGTTGAGATCACACCCCAAATTCTAAGACTTCACTACTGTAAAAAGAAATAATGGTGGGATTCCCTGGTGGCGCAGTGGTTGAGAGTCCGCCTGCCGATGCAGGGGACG
>NW_006780658.1:2440916-2462896 GCF_000442215.2 Lipotes vexillifer | reverse complement strand
AAAGAGGGCTTCCCTGGTGGCGCAGTGGTTGAGAGTCCACCTGCCGATGCAGGGGACACGGGTTCGTGCCCCGGTCCCAGAGGATCCCACATGCCGCGGAGCGGCTGGGCCCGTGAGCCATGGCAGCTGGGCCTGCGCGTCCGGAGCTTGTGCCCCGCAACGGGAGAGGCCACAACAGTGAGAGGCCCGCATACCGGGAAAAAAAAGAAATAATGGTAATATTAGATTGAATGATTACGAACAAAATCTTAATCTCTTTAATTGCAAAGTCAAAATGCTTTACACTAAGGGTATA
Organism: Lipotes vexillifer; assembly: GCF_000442215.2. Lineage (NCBI taxonomy): Eukaryota > Metazoa > Chordata > Mammalia > Artiodactyla > Lipotidae > Lipotes > Lipotes vexillifer. The sequence continues at coordinate 2,462,601 of NW_006780658.1, read as the reverse complement.
ATATTCTAAACTATATAAACTAAGGGTAAAATATTCTACATAAGAATATCAGTGAAATGAAAACACATTTATAGAATATTTAAGATGATTATACGTCCATGAGAAAAATATCACAATTGGTTCTGTTTCCATGGGGACACCGGCCTAAGACACAGGAGCATACTGAATGCCCTGGCAGAGGCTGTTGGCTATCCATCAAAACCTGATCTTCCCTCTTCCACGGTAATGGCTACGCAGGGAGGAGACTACATTTCCCAGACTCCGCTGCAGCCAGGCATGACCATGGGACGAAGTTCTGGCCAATGGGATGGAAGTGCATTATGTGGTAGTTTCCTGGCACCTCCCTTAAAAGACAACTCTGATCCCTAAGGCTTTTTGTCTGTTTTTTCTCTCTTCTAGCTCCAGATCCTAGGTTCTGAACACATCCACATCCTATAGGGTAATAGGAAAGGAAATAAAATACAGGAAAAAGAGTGGCACAGCTAAAAAATCAAAAATTAATTAAATTAAATCCACCCAAATCCCACCAACCACTATAATAACAGCTACTACGTTAGAGAGTGCCCTGAATAGACATAGCATTGTACGAAATTATCTATTTTTATCTCCATAATAACCCTATAAGATAAGTATTATTCTCGATTTTAAAGATGAAGAAGCTGAGGCTCAGAGACAACAAGGGCTTGGAATCTGAATAGACATAACCCTTAACCCCCCTTTTTACCCAGAGGCTCTCTCCACCTCCTCTAGTCTGTATTTCAACAGGTCTCAGAAGGATTCTAGGCTGAGACGCCCTTAAATGTCTGTTTGGGGCTTCCCTGGTGGCGCAGTGGTTGAGTCCGCCTGCCGATGCAGTGGATGCGGGTTCGTGCCACGGTCCAGGACGATCCCACATGCCGCGGAGCGGCTGAGCCCGTGAGCCATGGACGCTACGCCTGCGCGTCCGGAGCCTGTGCTCCGCAGCGCGAGAGGCCACAGCAGTGAGAGGCCCGCGTACCACACCCACACACAAAAAAAGTCTGTTTGTGTTTTTATCCATACTCTGCCACTGTGATTCTCGGAATAAATTCCACTTATATAGAGAGAAAAGAACCTGCTTTAAGTTCTACCCATGGAACTCAAAAAACGATGTGTCATAGCAGTAATACGCTCAGGTCACCCAGGCAGTGAGTGGCAGAGGGAGGATTAGAAACCAGATTTTTCTGGCTTCAAAGCTTGCACTATGATCTACTTATACCCACACCACAAATCCTGCTGCTAATATTGACACTGTCCTTTAGAACTTAATTTTAGATGTTTAAAAGTCTAACTTCCAACAATGCCCCTCACACTTCAAAAAAAATTCCATTTCTATAATCTGTGAGATATGAAATAGGAGGGCCAGGAATAAAAATTTTTTAAAGAATTGTTACCTAATATTTGGAGAAATTCTTTTTATAAGTATAACTTTTTAAGTATAGTGGAAGTCAAAGACCACTCTAGAGAAAAAAATGGAGTGCAGAGGAATCTAAATATTCTGGGTTCTGAGTTATATGCCTTTTGAGTCTGAAAAAGCCAGACAAATATTTAAGCAGAGAAGGAAAAAAACATATACTTTTAGTTAAATGGCGAGTTATAACTAGGCCACATCTCATTTTTATGTCCCAAAGTGCTTAATTTAGAATCGGATTTTAAAAACAATCCTCCACAGGCCAGGTCTGGCCCTTCCAGTTGGCACCTGGACATCAAACTCATGACAATCTGGAACAACTGAAAATAGCTCTGGGCATTCAAACTATCATACAGTAAGGAAGGTCAAATTTGAATTAATGTATTTTAAGCCTGCAAAAAGGGTTTTATACAATCCTTAAATGAGAACAGGAAAAATAGAAGAATGACAGTTAAGCAGCCAACCCAACCTACATCCCCATCAGCAGCGAAGCCAGAGCTTGCTCACATTTTCACCACTGTCTTCATCATAAGGCACCTCAGTTCCTAGTTGTGTGCTGTCGCTACTCTAACTACAAAGCCATTTCTTGCATTTTCTACTTATTCTTGTCCAACGACCTTTACTACTTATACATTTTCTACTGAATAAAGTCCAAATTCCTTTGTCTGGCATCCAAACCCTTTCTGACTTGAATTCAACCTACCTTTGCAGGTTTATTTCCCATTATTCTCCTTCATGAGTCCCTTATTAGAGCCACACAGGTCTACTCACTGTTGAAAAGGCAGGCACATTCCAGCCCAGCCACCTTTGGTAATGCCACCAGCATCCCTCCTACACTTCACCTGGCTGAATCCTTCCCATCTTCAGGGACCAGCACAAGGTCCAGCTCCTGCATGAGTCATCCCCAGCCATCCCAGGATGCATAAAAAGTCTCTCTCCTTCTGAAATCCTATGCCAGTTATGCAATATTCTAAACCACTCATTTGGGACTCATAATAAACTCTCTCATACTAATATTTCTTTATCTTATTTCTATGTCTTAATTCCTCAAATAGATCTAAAGTTCCCTGAGGGAAAGAATTTTAGTCTTCTTTATCACTATACTTTATATTACCTCTAACCAGGAGCAAATTAATGTTACACGAGCTCCAGCTAACAGGATTTTAAAGCATTCACACAAGGATGCTAAGCAAACTGCTATTTGAAAGCCAAAGAGGGGAATATATATCATCAGAAAATTTCAATATTTCATTGTTTCCACATTTCATAATATAAGACAATAGTTTCTTTAATCAAATTAAAACTAAAGAAGTCCTAGTGTGTTATCAAGCCAGGAAAGGCTAACTACTGAAGACAAAGCTATTGGCACCTGCTGAAAAAAACAGCAATAAGTTTAATAGCAAGTAGGTTTCTCTGCTTGACTCCACATAAAATATGACTGTGCTGCACCCTGCAGTCTATGGAAGAAAAGAATTACAAGAAAGCCTATTCAAAGATTAATCAATGTTTGGGCAGGAAATAATTTTCCTGCTGTTTTAAAAATACTAATCAATTTTCCTCCCAATGTTGACATTACAAACTGAGAATACACAATTGAGTTGTACCTGCAATCACCATTTCATATATGGAAATAGAGTCCTGCATTCATTTTCCTTATTCTAGAATCAAAGAAAATGACATGAGTGTCTATAAAACCACAGTTCTCTATAATATGATCTCTGATCCTCTGAAAATAATCTCAATAGTTAAACCACTGTGTTCACTGAGTCCTCCCTGTGAGAATACGGCTGGGTTCTGGGATAGGCCTTAATAAGCAACCTCCCAAGCTCCCTTTTAAGAAGTATGCTATCAGGAGAAGAAATATACAGATAAAGGAAGTCTTGGACTCTGGGAATTCCACGCTGACTCACAAATGTAGATCCAAATTCCCAAGACCAGGCTGCCAAATTCCATTTCTGCCCGGGGTCCACACTGGGCTAATTCCAGGTTCAAAGACCTAGTAAGCAAATGGTCACACTAGGCCTTCCTGTGGATTCCAGAACACTCAGACCTTATGGAACCCGTTGCAAACTGGGATTCAACAAGAAGTCCCCAAGATGAGTAGACACACATTTTCCCCCCAAGAGGATTCCAGAAATACCTCAATATCACTGCATTCTTAAGACCATGTTTTGCAAATATTTCATGGTGTTTTCCAAAGGCGCTGCCAAAGGAAACACTTTAAAGGTACCATTAGCAAGTGAAGTTGATGTTCCTACTGGAGACCACTCGTAGGAAGATGGTATGTGGAATCTAAAAAAAATGATACAGGTCTTCCCTGGTGGCGCAGTGGTTGAGAGTCTGCCTGCCAATGCAGGGGACACGGGTTCGTACCCCGGTCTGGGAAGATCCCACATGCTGCGGAGCGGCTGGGCCCATGAGCCATGGCCACTGAGCCTGCGCGTCCGGAGCCTGTGCTCCGCAACAGGAGAGGCCACAGTAGTGAGAGGCCCGCGTACCGGAAAAAAAAAAAAAAAAAGATACAAATGAATTTATTTACAAAATAGAAAGAGACCCACAGTCACAGAAAGCAAACATAGTTACCAAAGGCCGGGTGGCGGGGGGGCGGGGGGCCGGTAAATTAGGAGTGTGGGATTAGCATATACACACTACTGTATATAAATACTGTATATATATACTGTATATATACTGTATATAAAATAGATAACCAACAAGGACCTACTGTATAGCACAGGGAACTCTACTCCATATTTTGTAATAACCTATAAGGGAGAAGAATCTGAAAAAGAATAAATAAATATATGTATCTCTGAATTACTTTGCTGTGCAGCTGAAACTAACAAAACATTGTAAACCAACTACACTTCAATAATAAATAAATAAATAATTTTTTAAACAAAGAAGATGAAATGTTCTGGGGAAAATCCTCTTAAAAGAAAACAATTTACCTTCACTTAGGCCAGCATTTCCCCAGCTTATCTGAAATCCTACTAATATTTCTCTGGGGCTATCCCCCTTCACCCCATGGGTTTTACGCACTATATGTCTCATCTCTACTACTAAAGGAATTCAAATAGGAAAGATGCATATATTCAAGTTATATATATATTTTTTTAACATCTTTATTGGAGTATAACTGCTTTACAATGTTGTGTTAGTTTCTGCTGTATAACAAAGTGAATCAGCTATACATATACATATATCCCCATATCCCCTCCCTCTTGCATCTCCCTCCCCCCCTCCCTATCCCACCCCTCTAGGCGGTCACTAAGCACCGAGCTGACCTCCCCGTGTGATACAACTGCTTCCCACTAGCTATCTACTTTACATTTGGTGGTGTATATAAGTCCATGCCACTCTCTCACTTCATCCAGCTTCCCCTTCCCCCTCCCTGTGTCCTCAAGTTCCAAGTTATATTTTTGGTGTCACTTAGGGAAAGGTGTGCCAAGGCACCTCCCAAAGTGACATTCATTACTTTGGCAAATTTGCCATAGTATAGAGTCCGTGCAAATTCAAAACTGAATGCATCAGCACACCAGAGATTCCAGACTTCACTGGCAGATCCACAGTAACCACAGGCTAAGTACAAAACCAGAATGCCAATTTATTAAATTACAATTAACAATAAGTACTCACAGAAACACCTACATTCTAACCTGCAGAACCCACCCATCCACTCCCTCTGCTAGATCCACTTGGGAAGCCAAGTCATATAAAAATGGTGAGCACACAAACAGGGGAAAAAAGTAGTTAGATGAACTGCATTTTTAATGGCATCAGACTAAGAAAGAGAGCCTGATGTGTCCATCTCATAATGTCTTGTTTTAACAAACCATAATAGCAATGAGCAAAAGATTGGTCTGGGGGTAAGAAGCTTTTACTCCTCCTTAATCTCTAGCAGCCCTAAAACTCTTCTGTCCATTCCTACAGATGGGCAATTGCTGCCTTTTCAATCTTCTCTACAGCGTAGGGAAAAACATTAGAAAGCTGAATTAATTTTTATGATCTACGTCATACAATTTGAGTAAAAACAGTGAGTTTACTATGCAAACACAGCTCCAAAATAGGTCTCCTAAAACCAAGCCCCCTTTTAACCCCAAAGCCTCTCCAATATAGAAAATCTGGAACTCCTTCTGTATCATAATCCTCAACATCCATTGGCAACTCTTGCCCTAACTCCATCTCCTTACTAGGGATGGCCTCATCAGAGATATTAAAGTTAGGTCCATTACTATGGCTGCCTCCCCTAACACAGTAATTTGGTCACTTCCCATGTTTACCTTTAGAAAACAAGGTTTTGGGGGGGTTTTTGTTTTTTGGCTGCACAGGCTTTCTCTAGTTGCGGCGAGCGGGTGCTACTCTTCGTTGTGGTGTGCGGACATCTTATTGAGGTGGCTTCTCTTGTTGTGCAGCACGGGCTCTAGGCGCACGGGCTTCGGAAGTTGTGGCACACGGGCTCAGTAGTTGTGGCTCACGGGCTTAGCTGCTCCGCGGCATGTGGGATCTTCCCAGACCAGGGCTCGAACCCGTGTCCCCTGCACTGGCAGGTGGATTCTTAACCACCGAGCCACCAGGGAATTCCAAGGGGTTTTTTTAATGTCTATTTAAGGATTGAAATGAATTTGACACGTTTTAGTCCACATGGTATTTTTCTTTAACTGGAAAATGTCACAGTCAAAAAAAATCAAGACTTCTGACTTCTGACTTCAACTCCCCTCCTAAAAAACCTGGAGAGTTTAGCCAAATCGGACAAGGATGTAGCTAAATACAACAAGCTGAAGCAGAACACAGCTTTTCCTTTACATGGGTCATGCTTCCTCTGGTGCTCACCCTGACTGCCCACCACTCCCTGTTGCCTTACAGTCACTCGTGGTGGATATCTACACTTGCCAGCCCCTGCTTGATCCAGCATGGGTTGATGTCACAGTTTAATTCACAGAGCCCAATCTTACTGCACAATGTTTTCAAGTTATTATGGGTGAGTTCACTGAATTGTTCAAGTTTTCCTTATATAATTTGCCATTCCCTCTGTTACTCTATAACCATGAAAGGAAGGCAGGAAGGCAGAAAGGCAACCAGTCTGCCTAGGAGTTTAAGGCAAAACAAATCCTGGAATCCAGTGTTGGATCCTTTAACCTATGAGCTAAGGTCAATCAGAAGGGACCTACCACGTAGTACCCGAAACCTCCTTTTTGCAACTCATTTCTAGTTTTCACTCTTCCATTTCTACCCCGTGAACCTAAGTTATGAAGTTTTCTGTAAATATCTCCCTACTCTACCCCAAGAACTAGCTATATTTGCAGAGCCCAGTGCAAAAGGAAAATTCGGAGCCCTTTTTCACAAATTGTTAAAAATTTCAAGCTAGTGACAGCTAAGCATTAAACCAAGTACAGGTTGACCTGGGCAACCACACAGGTCACATGCTCATGAAGCCAGCCCTACTCTCTTCCTCCCTTCTAACCAAGCTCTACAATCTGTTTCTGGCCTCCAAGGATCCTGCCCTTGGCTTGGCAATCTGAATCTGACCTCATTTGCTTCTGACTCTGTTTCCTGCAACAAAGACAAGAATTCCTTTCCCTGGCAAAAAGACTGGCCTTCTTGACAAGATGTACAGCATAGCATTTACATCCACGTGGTCTGTGACCCCAGTGCTATTCAATGAAGCAAGAGTCATTTAAAAAATAAATAAATAAAGAGGGCCAGCATTTAAGGCCCAAATGAAATGTCATTTTGTTAGACTTCCTTCTTTACATGCACAATTTTACCTAGACAATAACAGGGACTTGAAGTCAAGGAAACTCATTTGTTTATCTTTTATAAACTCATGTTTCTGTTCTTATTTATCACCTATATAATTTATACACTTATAACAATATCATTTTTATTTACCTTTTTTTATTCCTTCCTTCTTTTGCCATTCAACCAACAGACCCAGATGGTCTTACATAAGGTTTTCCAAAGCACAGCACATACACACTAGATGTTTTTAGATGACATAAGGGTCCTATTTTTATATGTAGTTAATTACTTTAAAGTGAATTGGAAACAATATAATGAAACAAATATGTAATGAACAATTTGAACAAATATAATGAACAATATAATGAAATCAACTTGTGAATAGTTATTAAAATTTTTAGTGTATTTAGGTAAAATAAAGTTAATTTAATGAAAAATATTAAGAAAATAACAGTAGGAGTGGAGCTCAGAAATTTAAAAATGTCAAGATGGGACTCAAATAATTAAATGTAGAAAATACTGCCTTAGATTATAAGGCAAGAGAACTCTGTTTCTTAAGATAAAATGAGCATTTGTGTCTTTTTCCTCCAGTGAAGCTATCTCCTTAAGAAGAGCAGTGGAATACCAATTTGCATTTAGAGAACATTATTTGGGGTTTCCATAATCCTTATCAAATGAGACTGGTAAAAATCCACAGAGAGGTCAAAAAGAAACCAACCAGTCTAAGGACTTTAGAAATGCTTGGAATGTACATGGTAATAACCAAGAGTGCTTCACTGACTAAAGCTGGGCTGACTAGAGGAGTCCATTCAGAAAGCACAGAAGGTGTCTGACCTCCACTAAGCTAGTCTACTAGTCATGTACAAGGCAGATGCTACAGGGACACCTATATGCAACAATGACACTAAACTTCCAGTGCTGGCCCTGTCATGGGTGAATCATGTGACCTTAAGTGCTATGGAGGGAATGTTTGTGTCCCCCCAAAATTCCAGTGCTGAAGCCCTAACCTCCAATGTGATGATATTTGGAGGTGAAGCCTTTGGGAGATAGTTTTAGAGATGAAGTCAGGAGGTGGAGCCCCTATGATGGGATTAGTGCCATTATAAGAGAAAGAAGAGGAGACTGGAGCTTTCTCTCTCTCACTACCAAATGAGGACACAGCAAGAAGGCGGCCAACTGCAAATCAGGAAGAAAGCCCTCATCAGACACAAAATCTGCTGGCAATCAGACACCTTGATCTTAGACTTCCCAGCCCTGGTCATCATTTCCCAGCCAGGGATCACTAGGAGTTAAGGGGAGACTACCAACACTGGCTTGGAACATGTCAGGCACTGCGCTCGGTGCTTCGGATTTAATCTTCACAACAACCTATAGATTTAAGTACTACTACAATATCCATTTTACTCATAAGAAAACCAAACCTCAGAGAGCTTAAGCTTTGTTAAGATAACATAGGTGAAAATAAGAGGGAGCTGGGACTCAAATCTAGATTTCTTATACCTCTGCTCACTGCTTCACAGATTCTAAGCTTCTCACAAACAGCCTGTCTGACCCTAGAAGGTGGCCTAACAGATTACTGGTGGAAAAAAACAAAACAGTTCCCATGAACTAGCAATGCAGAGGGCCTTAGCCACCTGGCCCTCATCCTTTCTGTACCCAGCTTTGTGTAGCAGGGGTCATCCTAGCTTGGTTAGATTAACTTGAAATAGTATTTTAAACAAAACATCTTATTACATAATTTTGAGCTCTTTAAGCTTAATTCCACTCAAATTAGATCACGATACTGGGGTATCACAAAGGACTGCTGGCAAAAAGAAAATATATATAAACAAAGCCTCTACTACCATCAACTCATATTTGAACCACACCTAATACTCCCTTGCCCCCAACTCACCACTGATTTTTATTAAAAAGTTAATTCAGACCATACACAGGTTGATTTTTAATCATGTGGCCACTAATGAAAAACCCAGATTCTCCCTGGCAACACATGAACCATGTTTAAACAAGTGCATTCCTATGCATCTAATATTAAACCGTCCTGGGTGCTGTCCAAGGTAGGTACAGGCTATAGCTGATACTGTTCGACTAAATTCCATCCCCAACACCTAACACAGTTCCTGGCATGGAACAGGAATTTGCAAAATGTTTTACTGATTTGTAATCTGTGCTAAAGTGGGCAATTAGAAAGCTTCTTTAAATAGTTCTTAAATACTCTTAGGTCTGCTACTGCTGTAACCTTAGGCATGCTTACAAGTAGCAAACTTAAGGCTATTTTTAAACTACTTAAACTCGTTTTGAAATTGCATGAGAAAATATAACATCAAGACTCATCAGAAAAAAATCTGGAGTATAGTTTTTAGGTCTTAATTTTTCCCACTGTAGAATGTGTAACTGTACATTGAGGATAGAATCTGACCTATCAATCTCACATGGATCTTGAGGTCAAAATATTCATCGATAAAAGCAAAGACCTTAGAGTCTAATTTCCAGAGAAACAAAGTATAAGTATGATTTGACTTATTTCTCTTCTATATGAGTCCAAACTCTTCTAATCCATTTAGAAAACGAAAAACTAAACTTTCAGGGTGGTATGGGATTACTATAAAATCCTCTCACTCCCAGGAAAAAGTTTATAAATTACCTCCATTCGTGGCTTTACCCTACCTCAAACTCATGCCTCCACAGGAAAATTTATATGGTTTTTCTTTTTTTCTTTTTTTTTTTGGCTGCACTGGGTCTTTGTTGCTGCGGGCAGGCTTTCTCTAGTTGTGGCGAACGGGGGCTACTCTTCGTTGCGATGCATGGGCTTCTCGTTGCGGTGGCTTCTCTTGTTGCGGAGCACAGGCTCTAGGCGCACGGGCTTCAGTAGTTGTAGCACACACGCTCTAGAGCGCAGGCTCAGTAGATGTGGCACACGGACTTAGTTGCTCAACGGGCATGTGGGATCTTCTCAGACCAGGGATCAAACCCATGTCCCCTGCACTGGCAGGTGGATTCTTAACCACTGCGCCACCAGATAAATTCCTATATGGTTTTTCTTTCTGATCTAGTACCAGATTGTGACTTAAACCTCAGGGTCAATCCTTTCTTGGGAAGGTTTTAGAAGGATTAAATGACCTAATCCATGTACATCATAAGGACCACAGCTGTCTCAGAGTTGACATTCAATAAATAGCAGCTTTTATGACAATGACCAAAAGGATAACAAGGATGAGAATGATGGTAACAGAAGAAAATCTTTCAGTTTCATTTTAAATTAAACTAAAAACCACTGTACCCAGAGAAACGCCTAACAGAGAGGAAGCTAAGTGCACAAAGCCAAGATTCATCACACCAGGCTTTTGAAATTCCTTCCTGTTTTCTCAACTGCCCAAAGGATTTCAATCCTGTTTGTGTGACAGGTCAATCCACTTGAGTTTCCCAGGGCTGAGAAGCAGCTGTCAGGCTGCACCTTTGCAGGCTGAGGTGCAATATGTGTAAAGGACACCCTAATGTGTTTAAGGAACAGGCCAGAAAAAGTGTGCAGATGATGGACCCAAAGCTTGAGATTTCTGCTCTCATTAATGAACTGGAAAATATCTGTACATTCATTCTGTACCTCCCACCCCCTGATAAACCAAAGCTACTGCTCCCGTAAAAACTCTGCCTCCCAAACCCCTCTTAAAGTTCAACCATCTCTCTGCCAGCTGACGAGTAGAGCTGACAGGCTACAAATGCAATCCTGCTCCAATCTGTCTACCTGCAGGATGCGAAGGGAGTTAGTGAGGCAAGAAGGGAACAGAAAGCCCCCAATAAGGGAAAAATAAGCCCTTTTTTAAAGGTAGATGGAAAAGAGTAAACTGTATTTGACGTCCACTTCAGAAACATGAAAGCACCTACCTCTCTGGTAGCTGAGTTAGTTGTCTGGCAGCCTCCTTAACCATAGCTTTGCCTTGTTTTATTTTTTTTGTTTTGTTTGCTTGGGGTTTTTATGGTGGTTGTTTTTTATTTATTTATTTATTTTGCCTTGTTTTAGTTAGAGGAATGTGAAAGGAAGGAGCGTCTAAGACAAGTCAAAGGTGGGACAAAATCTGGAAATGCCACTTCTACCAGCTATTTGTGGACTGGAAAGTGAGGTGGGTAAATGCCAGGTGTCCTCCCCTCTCTCATCCCATTCACTCATTCATGTAGTACACATTTATTGACCACTTACTGATAGCAGATACCAGAGAAGCTGTCAAGGACACAGAGATAGAGAGCTGGGTCCCGGGACTTCCCTGGCGGTCCAGTGGGTAAGACTCCATGCTCCTAATGCAGGAGGAGCAGGTTCAATCCCTGGTCAGGGAACTAAGATCCCATAGGCTGCAGGGTGCGGCCAATAAATACATAAATAAATAGAGCTGGGTCCCTATCCTCCAAGATATGGGTGTTTTGATAAACAAAAACAAGAAAGGAGAGCATTCCAAGTTTAAAAACAACAGCAACACTTAACTGGTAGGGAAAAAAAGATATGCAGAGGTAGGCAGCAAGTGCAGAGCATGTTCTGGAAGACTGAGACCAGAGTCTTCTTTCTACTACTCGCTCTTCCTTGGGCCAGTAAATGCCAACGTGTACCACGTCCTCACTGTTTGATATCCCTGCCCTAGAATTAGCGCTTTCTTCTAATCACTGGTTTCCTTTATTAAGGTAAGAATGGCAATGCTATTGAAAGTACAAAGATTCAGACTCAAATGCTTGAATTAAGAGCTTTTTAAATTTTTTTTTAATTACACAACTCTCTCAGGGTATCTAGATACTTATTACTTAGTTGTTTTAGCCAACTTGGCTATAAATAAAAGGTGTTTGGGGTTGTGCTTTGGTTTAGTTTTTAGTGGTTCTACCTAACTCTGTATTATGAAAGGTTTTCTTTTCTTGAGGTCAGAGCAGGTTATGGAATCTACGGAAATAGTGCAGGAGACTCAAGAGCTATGGGTGGGCAGAGCACAGAGATGGTACCACGTGTCTCAGGTATGAATATGGCTCACTCCCTACCAAAAATTACAATTCCTACACACCCCCAGCAACATTTGCTGGCCCCTTTCTATATGCTTAGTTTTCTCCCTAGTACCCATCACTATTCAACTTATCCTACATTTTTTTTAACTTATTTATCTATTTATTGTCTATTTCGCCCTTTAGAAGATAAGGGATTTTGTTTTATTTTATCACCACTGCATCCTTCTCATCCATAATAGTGCCTGGCATACAGGACGCATTCATTAAGTACCCATTGAATGTATGAATTCTGTGGGATAGTCCCAATTCTAAATACTTTGTCACACTGTCCCTGTAAACATATCCCTACCTACATCATGTGTCAAGATTTAGAGTTTGGCAATTATGGTCAAGCAAGACATGGAATATGTACAAGTATAGGTAAAGTAATTTAATATCTGCTATTCATAGTTCAAAGTATCTTATTACCTGCTATTTGTAGATACTTAAGTATCATCCTTACACAGCATCAAGAAGTACTAACCTACTAACCCACATGGTTTCTACACACACTAATCTACACTTAATTAATCACATTAAGTCATTAGTCAATTGGATAAGGTGCAGAAGCCTGTTTGAAAACACAGCCTAAAAGCCAGCCCTTTGTCAGCCACTGTGATTTGGGCACATTTATACTTTCTGTGCTACCTATCCAAGCGTCTTCTTTAAAAGTAGAAGTCTTTCTGGATACTACAGTATGCAGATATTTTCCCCAAATCTGCCACTCCTACCCTTGGAATTTAACACACACACACACCTTATACCAAAACTCTTCCCCAGTAGGCATTCTGTATATGAAGGCATGCATACTCCTAAAACAGGGGGAAAGGAAGAGTGTAACAAGAAGAAATATTCCTGTTACAACTAACGAAGCCTCTTTAAACATTAAGATCTTCAAAAGAAAAAAAAAAATCAGCCTGTGAAAAAGAATCTCAGTGGAAAAGAGGATTCTGCTGGAAGCCAGCCCTTGCAGAGGCTGACCACATACATTTGCAGATGCAAAATTCCATTACCTCCACAACAACCTAGCCACATTAGTCTCTGGTCAAAGGACCAGAGGGGGAGGGAGGGGGGCTGTCCGCCGTTCTAAATGGGGAAGGAAAGCAGCCAAGCAAAGAGTCTGAGAAAGAACAATGGCCTCCTGGTGAGAAGCGTGTTAAGTAGGTCAGTATTGGAACCGCATTTTGTTGCACACAAATCCATCATTGTTTCTTTGTATTTTCTTTTCCTTTTCTTTCCCCCTTCTTTTCTCTCCTCTGCCCTATTCACTATTACTATCATCTCATGTGAGTTTTTTAAACCATGATATATTTGTTCAATTATCTGTAGACCTAGAGCCTCTTCATCAAATTAGCTGATCTCTATTTATAGCTGATAATTCTGTACAAAGAATCTAATGAAAATTCCTGAGAGTGATAAAATTAAGTCAAATTTTGCATTGCTGTCTTTGACCCAAGGATTGTTGCCACTATCCAAAAATTTGTTTCAGTGAGTGTTATAAATATACATTTTCTTTTAAAGATCGTACTTTCCAATAAGAAAAACTAGGCTGAGTAGTATCAGGAGATGACATTTCCACAATTTCCTTCACTCCTTGCTCCAAGATCACATTATCTTAAAAAATTAACTTTGAGAGACAAAAAGACAGAATAAATCTAAACAGACTTGAAAAATGATTCTATCAGAGAGGGAATTCATCTATACCTGGTAAGTATAATCACAGAAAATGTGCCAATATATTTTTAGCAATTAATATGTAAAACTGCCAAAGGTTCTCTAGTGTGACTTTTTTGTCGTTCCTATTAACACATTTCCATAGTCATTAGTTACACAAAACATTTTATTTCATTTACTATACTTGACTTACCAATTGTCTCAATGGCCTCTAATGATATTAAAAAGTGTCATAAAGAAAAAAATAAAACATACAGCATCACTAAGCCAGGGTCTAACAAAGGCCCCAAACCATGTTCTGAGCCATGGATCAAAACCTACATTAAAGCCCAAGCTGCAGTTCATCATAACTCTTTCAACAATTAAGGTTAAAACAGCTACATGCCAGTGCACTCCTATGTCCATCATAAGACTCATCTCAGAAGCAAGACTAACACTTTTACCTACGGTGAGACCATGTCTGAAAACAACGAATCCTGACAGTCAAGTCAAGGCATGGGTAGCCAGGCTAACCAGGAGGGCCAAGACTAAGCATCCTCTTGCAGAACAGGGTCTAGCAGATCCCACAAGTCTAGGCAGAAAGTGATCAGATCCATGCAGATCAGCTAGGCAGTTAGGAGCAGCTGTGTTTCAGAAGTCTAAACAGAGGAACTTCCCTGGTGGCACAGTGATTGAGAGTCTGCCTGCCAATGCAGCGGACACGGGTTCGATGCCTGGTCCGGGAAGATCCCACATGCCGCAGAGCAATTAAGCCCATGCACCACAACTACTGAGCCTGTGCTCTAGAGCCCACATGCCACAACTACTGAAGCCTGCACGCCTAGAGCCTGTGCTCCGCAACGAGAGAAGCCACTGCAAGGAGAAGCTCGCACACTGCAACGAAGAGTAGCCCCCCGCTCACCTCAACTAGAGAAAGCCTGCATGCAGCAACGAAGACCCAACACAGACAAAATTAAATAAAATTAATCTTTAAAAAAAAAAAAAAAGTCTAAGCAGAAAGGCAAGCTCTCACCTAGAATATTCAAAGGTTGGCAAAAGCAACCAGAATGAGAAGTAATGATAAACCCTGCTCATAAGGCAGAAGCTGGATGCATCCTGCCCTGTTTTATAGCAGTTACTGGGTATGAGTGTTAAGGGTTCACAAATATTAACCAGAGCTAAAAAGAAGCTAGGAGCCTTTGTGCATTTCTCTTCCAACGAATGATAAAATTATTGCACAACACCAATGGCTCAAAAAGCGTCAAAAATGATACTGGCTCAAAAGTGTCAAAGCTGGGTTTTTTTTTTTTTGCGGTACACGGGCCTCTCACTGTTGTGGCCTCTCCCGTTGCGGAGCACAGGCTCTGGACGCGCAGGCTCAGCGGCCATGGCTCACGGGCCCAGCCATTCCGCGGCATGTGGGATCCTCCCAGACCAGGGCACGAACCCGTGTCCCCTGCATCGGCAGGCGGACTCTCAACCACTGTGCCACCAAGGAAGCCCTCGAAGCTGTCAGTCAGATATTCTCATCTTCCGTCTCATCCTGTCAAATTCTATTGACTCAGTCAGCACTGCCAGCCAAAATAATGAGGGAGTTAAACATTAGCTAAGAGTGCTGCTCTAAGTGACTTTGAAAAGGTTACTTAACTTCTCTAACCTGTTCCTCTGTCTGGGAAATGGGGAAAAATAATACTTGTTTCACTGGGTTAGAGGATGCAGTAATGCATGAAAGCAGTCCAGGCATATAGTACAAGTAATCAGTACAAGTGAGCTGCTATTGTTACCAGCATTTTAGGTCAAACCATTAAAAATGCCATTTGGGGGACAGCTACAAGCAAAAGAATCAAACTGGACTACTTTCATACCATATACAAAAATAAACTCAAAATGCTTTAAAGACTTAAATGTAAGACCTGAAACCATGAAACTCCTAGAAGAAAACATAGGCAGTATGCTCCTTGACATCAGTCTTAGCCTCCTAAGATTTTTTTTTTGGATACACCTCCTCAGGCAAGAGAAAGAAAAGCAAAAATAAACAAATGGGACTACATCAAACTAAAGCTTTTGCACAGCAAAGGCAGCTATCAACAAAACAAAAAGGCCACCTACTGAATGGGAGAAGATATCTGCAAATATCTTAATATTCAAAATATACAAAGAACTCATATAACTCAACAGCAAAAAAAACAAACAACCCAACTAAAAAATGGACAGAGGACCGGAGTAGATATTTTTCCAAAGAAGACATACAGGTGGCCAACAGGCATGTGAAAAGATGCTCAACATCATTAATCATCAGAAAATACAAACCAAAGCCACAAAGAGATATCACTTCATACCTATCAGAATGACTATCATCAAAACAACAACAAATAACAAGTGTTGGCGAGGATGTGGAGAAAAGGGAAGCTCTGTGCACTGTTGGTGGGAATGTAAATTGGTGTAGCCACTACACAAAACAGTATGGAGGTTACTCAAAACTTAAACATAGAACTACCATATGATCCAGCAATTCCACTTCTGGGTATTTTTCCAAAAAAATAAAAACACTAATTCAAAAAGATATATACACCCTTATGTTCAATGCAGCATTATTTACAACAGCCAAGATATGGAAGCAACCTAAGTGTTCATCCACAGATGAATGGATAAACAGGATATGGTATATACACATACATACACACACACACACACACACACACACACACACAAAATGGACTATTACTCAGCCAAAAAAAAAAAAGAATAAAATCTTGCCATTTGTGACAACATGGATAGACCTAGAGGGTATTATGCCAAGTGAAATAAGTCAGAGAATGACAAATACTGTATGATTTCACTTATATGTGGAATCTAAAAAACAAAGCAGAAACAGACTCATAGACACAGTGAACAAACTGGTGGTTACCAAAGGAGAGTGGGTGGGGGGGATAAGTGAAATAGGTGAGGGAGATTAAAAGATACAAGCTTCCAGTTATAAAATAAATGTCATGGGGATGTAAGGTACAGCAGAGGGAATACAGTCACTAATACTGTGATAATTTTGCATGGTGACAGATAGTAACTAGACTTATCATAGTGATAATTTTGTAATGCACAAAAATATCAAATCACTATGTTAGGCACCCGAAACTAATGCAATTTTCTAAGTCAATTATACAATATTTCAAATTGAAATAGGTTTTCCAATCTATACTGCTCATGAATAATTACTATCATGATGCTCAATAAAGTTTGGAAGAAAGTTTAATTACGGAGAATCAATAGGCAATTTTTTTTAAAAGACAGAGACTTTTAAAGAATCTAAAGATAATGGTGTTACATTAGAAAGTAAATGCAAAAACCAATTTTTTTGGACCTAGAAACACTCGTTATATATAAACATATATATATAAATTACATATATATATATATTCTAATGCATATAAAATATCCTTAGGAATTTTTTCCTTTGAGGACTATAATCATGGCAGGTGTCCTGTAAGGAACAGCAATAACTAAAGAAGCAAAAATGAGATGAGATAAATATTTTGGTTTATTCAAATGATAGAGCTCTTGAGTCCTTTCTTTAGAACCAGAATCGAGATGACTTCATATTTTCAATTAAAAAACACTAATTTCTTTATACAAAGAATATCTCATTTAAAAGAAGCCAGTTTTTAGAAAGAGAAGCTAAAAGATTTCAAAAGAATGACAATTATGCTGGGTGATCTCTCCTTAATGTTAGATACCTTATAATTAATACTGTTACCAAAAAGTACAAAAATAAACATATACACACAATATTATGAACCTTTCTCAAATTTCATTTAAAAAAAAAAAAAAGCCCAGAACTTTAACACACCACTTGCATCAATGGACAGATCAACCAAAATGAAAATAAATAAGGAAACACAAGCTTTAAATGATACATTAAACAAAATGAACTTAACTGATATTTATAGGACATTCCAACCAAAAACAACAGAATACAGTTTCTTCTCAAGTGCTCATGGAACATTCTCCAGGACAGATCATATCTTGGGTCACAAATCAAGCCTTGGTAAACTAAAAACAGTTGAAATCGTATCAAATGTCTTTTCCAACCACAACGCTATGAGACTAGATATCAATTACAAGAAAAAAACTGTAAAGAATACAAACACATGGAGGCTAAACAATATGCTATTAAATAACCAAGAGATCACTGAAAAAATCAAAGAGAAAATCAAAAATTATCTAGAAACAAATGACAATGAAAATGTGACAGCCCAAAGACCTATGGGATGCAGCAAAAGCAGTTCTAAGAGGGAAGTTTATAGCAATGCAATCCTACCTTAAGAAACAAGAAGAATCTCAAATAAACAACCTAACCTTACACCTAAAGCAATTAGAGAAAGAAGAACTAAAAAAAAAAAACCCCAAAGTAAGCAGAAGGAAAGAAATCATAAAGATCAGATCAGAAATAAATGAAAAAGAAATGAAGGAAACAACTGAAAAGATCAATAAAACTAAAAGCTGATTCTTTGAGAAGATAAACAAAATTGATAAACCATTAGCCAGACTCATCAAGAAAAAGAGGGAGAAGTTACAAATCAACAGAATTAGAAATGAAAAAGGAGAAGTAACAACTGTCACTGCAGAAATACAAAGGATCATGAGAGATTACTACAAGCAACTATATGCCAATAAAATGGACAACCTGGAAGAAATGGCCAAATTCTTAGAAAAGCACAACCCTCCCAGACTGAACCAGGAAGAAACAGAAAACATAAACATACCAATCACAAGAACTGAAATTGAAACTGTGATTAAAAATCGCCACCAGATGGCTTCACAGGCGAATTCTATCAAACATTTAGAAAAGAGCAAACACCTATCCTTCTCAAACTCTTCCTCAATATAGTAGAGGGAGGAACACTCCCAAATTCATTCTACAAGGCCACCATCACCCTGATACCAAAACCAGACAAAAAAGTCACAAAAACAGAAAACTGCAGGTCAATATCACTGATGAACCTAGATGTGAAAATCCTCAACAAACTACTAGCAAACAGCATCCAACAGCACATTAAAAGGATCATACACCATGATCAAGTGGGGTTTATACCAGGAATGCAAGGATTCTTCAATATACACAAATCAATCAATGAGATAAACCATATTAACAAACTGAAGTATAAAAACCATATGATCATCTCAAAAGATGCAGAAAAAGCTTTTGACAAAATTCAACACCAATTTATGACAAAAACTCTCCAGAAAGTAGGCAAAGAGGGAACTTAATTCAACATTTAAAGGCCATATATGACAAACCCACAGCCAATATCATTCTCAATGGAGAAAAACTGAAACCGTTTCCACTAAGATCAGGAACAAGACAAGGCTGCCCACTCTCACCACTACTATTCAACATAGTTTTGGAAGTTTTAGCCACGGCAATCAGAGATGAAAAAGAAATAAAAGGAATACAAATAAGAAAAGAAGTAAAACTGTCACTGTTTGCAGATGACATGATACTACACATAGAGAATCCTAAAGATGCTACCAGAAAACTACTAAAGGTAATCAATGAATTTGGTAAAGCAGCAGGATACAAAATTAATGTCCAGAATCTCTTTCATTCCTAAACACTGATGATGAAAAATCTGAAAGGGAAATTAAGGAAACACTCCCACTTACCACGGCAACAAAAAGAATAAAATACCTAGGAATAAACCTACCAAAGGACACAAAGACCTGTATGCAGAAAACTATACGACACTGATGAAAGAAATTAAAGATGATACAAACAGATGGAGAGATATACCATGTTCTTGGATTGGAAGAATCAACATTGTGAAAATGACTATACATCCCAAAGCAATCTACAGATTCAATGCAATCCCTATCAAACTACCAATGGCATTTGTCACAGAACTAGAACAAAAAATTTCACAATTTGTATGGAAACACAAAAGACCCCGAATAGCCAAAGCAATCTTGAGAAAGAAAAATGGAGCTGGAGGAAACAGGCTCCCTGACTTCAGACTATACTACAAAGCTACAGTAATCAAGAAAGTATGGTACTGGCACAAAAACAGAAATATAGATCAATGGAACAGGATAGAAAGCCCAGAGATAAACCCACACACATATGGTCACCTTACCTTTGATAAAGAAGGCAAGAACATACCATGGAGAAATGACAGCCTCTTCAATAAGTCATGCTGCAAACACTGGACAGCTACATGTAAAAGAATGAAATTAGAACACTCCCTAACACCATACACAAAAAGAAACTCAAAATGGATTAAAGATCTAAATGTAAGGCCAGACACTATCAAACTCTTAGAGGAAAACATAGGCTGAACACTCTATGACATAAATCACAGCAAGATCCTTTCTGACCCACCTCCTAGAGAAATGGAAATAAAAACAAAAATAAACAAATGGGACCTAATGAAACTTCAAAGCTTTTGCACAGCAAAGGAAACCATAAACAAGACCAAAAGACAACCCTCAGAATCGGAGAAAGTATTTGCCAACAAAGCAACTGACAAAGGATTAATCTCCAAAATATACAAGCAGCTCATGCAGCTCATTATCAAAAAAAACAAACAACCCAATCCAAAAATGGGCAGACCACCTAAACAGACATTTCTCCTAAGAAGATATACAGATTGCCAACAAACACATGAAAGGATGATCAACATCACTATCGTTAGAGAAATGTAAATCAAAACTAAAATGAGGTATCACCTCACACTGGTCAGAATGGCCATCATCAAAAAATCTACAAACAATAAATGCTGGAGAGGGTGTGGAGAAAAGGGAACCTTCTTGCACTGTTGGTGGGAATGTAAATTGATACAGCCACCATGGAGAATGTAAATTGATACAGCCACTATGGAGAACAGTATGGAGGTTCCTTAAAAAACTAAAATTAGCACTACCATATGACCCAGCAATCCCACTATGAGGCATATACCCGGAGAAAAGCATAATTCAAAAAGAGTCATATACCACAATGTTCATTGCAGCACTATCTACAATAGCCAGGACATGGAAGCAACTTACGTGTCCATCGACAGATGAATGGATAAAGAAGATGTGGCATATATATTCAATGGAATATTACTCATCCATAAAAAGAAATGAAATTGAGTTGTTTGTAGTGAGGTGGATGGACCTAGAGACTGTCATACAGAGTGAAGTAAGTCAGAAAGAGAAAAACAAATACTGTATGCTAACACATATATACGGAACCTAGAAAAAAAAATGGTTCTCAAGAACCTAGGGGCAGGACAGGAATAAAGATGCAGATGTAGAGAATGGACTTGAGGACACAGGGAGGGGGAAGGGTAAGCTGGGACGAAGTGAGAGAGTGGCATGCACATATATACACTACCAAATATAAAACAGATAGCTAGTGGGAAGCCGCCACACAGCATAGGGAGATCAGCTCGGTGCTTTGTGATCACCTAGAGGGGTGGGATAGGGAGGGTGGGAAGGAGGGAGATGCAAGAGGGAGGGGATATGGGGATACGTGTATACATATGACTGATTCACTTTGTTATACAGCAGAAACTAACACAGCAATGTAAAGCAATTTTACTTCAAGAAAGATGTCAAAAGAAAAAAAAAGAAAAAAATCCCAGACTATGGGATGAATACAGGCTTTGCAGCCAGAAGACCGCAGTTCTAATTCCACCTTGGTCTCTTTACTCCTAAAGTTATCAAGGGAATTAAATAAAATTATGTAGGTAATATATTTTGTGCAGTACCGGACACCTAGTAAGGGCTCCATAAATAACAATACTGCAACCATTAAAAGAAGGCACATTGGGGGCTTCCCTGGTGGCGCAGTGCTTGAGAGTCCGCCTGCCG
>NW_006780658.1:2397211-2440436 GCF_000442215.2 Lipotes vexillifer | reverse complement strand
AAAAAAAAAAAAAAAAAAAAAAAGGCACATTGAATACATAATTCATTTTGTACCCTCCCAAAATTCTTCAACAGTGCTGGAATCCAAATGAAAACTTAGGTCTATAGTCTACCTCCACCAAGTGGGTCTTATGACTCAGTTTCTTATACTATATTAAATGACTCTATGTAATGTCACTAAACCACACAACTCAGTGTACATTAGAAAGTTCCATTTTTAAAAAATTCTTATAATTTAAAAGAATAAACTTAGACCAATGGAAAGTGAGCAATTTGTCTGAAATCAGACCTATTAAAGACTGGTTTAGAATCTTGGACTCAGAGAATATAATTTTAGACTCAGTGCTACCATTGACCGTAATTATGGTACTCAGTTTATACTATGGTACATTTCTTTTCAGCTGCTGTTCAACTTTGCCACCAAGGTTGTTAAACACCAATATATCTATCACTTTTGACCAAACTCTAAATATCAAGGCAAGACTTCTGGCAGCTCACCAAAAGAGACAGGGCAACAGAAGTTAGAACTGTGCACAAGTAAGACAAAGGAAGCCTTGTTTTTTCTTCTTCCGAAACATACCGGAAGATACCATCAAATGAGAGCAGAAGAAAAGCAGTCTGACAAGACCAGTGGAAGCTGAAAGGCAAAGAGAATCAGATTTTTAATAGTAAAACTGTTGCATTTCTCTGTGGGCTATAATTTTCAGTGTAAAAAACTACCAATTGATTATTTTAGTCAATATTTTGATGTACAAGAAACGCTACTAAATGGGATAAGGAGTTGAAAGAATTGTAGGGCAGTGAGCTCAATAACTCAGTTGAACATTAGATCAAAGGCATTTCAGTTTACTAGAGCTATGTTGCAAAGGCTTACGGAGATAGACAAAGGCTTTCAAATAAATATACTGTCCCAGCGGTCTGCGTGAAGCACTAATTTTATACAAAACATATCCTGGATTATTCTTCTTAAGCTTAATAGTTTCAACTTCACCACCAACCGTTCTTAAGCTGCAGTTTTGTCTTTGCTCCATAACCTTTCCTTTGTGCTGCATACTACTCTTGAAGATTTCCTAACTCTTTGCCAAATCCAGTTCACTTTGCCATCTCTGCAGCATCTGGCAATATTAAACTTTTTCTTCAAACGCTTTCCTCCTTGAACTTCCCTGACTTACACATTCTGGTTTTCTCATACTACGATTCCATGTCTCTTTAAATATTCCTTTTCCTTCCATCTGCTGACTATTCCTTGATGAACAGACTGCATTCCATGATTTTAACCAACAACTCCAGACAGTTGGTTCTCATATCTCGGGTTCCAGTCCCTGTTTCTACCACCCATTCCAGGCTACAGCCAATAAGAGACACTCATCTGGCCAACTGTCTCCTCAACCTAAATACTTATGTCTAAACCTGAACTCCCTCTTCCAAACCATGCCCCTCCCTCACTCAAACCAACTCCCTTTCTCAACTTGCCTGTCTTCCTCAATGGCACCACAGCTCTCTCAGTTACTAAGACACAGATATTTAGAGACACCTCTGCCTCTATGTGTACTTCAGTCCATTAAGGTACTGAAGTCTTTACTTACAGAACCAAAATTAGAACATGATCTACAAAAATAAGAAAAAAGAAAAGTGCCACCACAGAAGTAAAGCAATTAAAGAAAAACAGTTTGAATATTAAAATATTGGGATTTCCCCCAAATTACTACAGTTTGAGGAACAGAATATCTGAAGTACATGCTATGTAAAAATCCCAATGTATGGTTATCATACACATCCAATGACTGTCACCCCTATTTTAGCAATTCTTGTCTTCACAGCCATCTCTTCCTCTTTACTAACCAACACCACTGTTCTAGTTCAGGCTTTCATGACCTCCCATCTCAATAAGTCTTGCCCCTCTTCCAATCCATTTTGCCCAACAACCTCTGGCATCAATCAGTGCCTAATATTTATTATGCCATTCATTTATTATGCCATTCATTTACCCGAAGGCCATCAACGACTCCTCAAGCTCCTCAGTCTGGCATATAACTGTATACCACCCTCCTGGTGGTGGGGTCGGGGAGTTCTTCCACTTCAGATATATCCTCACAGTTCACAGTTCTCATGCAGGTATGAGATCAAGAAATAACTGGTAGATTCAACCCGCATCTACAACTTTCTTTTCATTTTCTTTCTCTATTTTTCTCTTCGTAACTTTTCTTTTCTACTACTTTCTTGTACTTAATTTCTTTTTCACCTCCTTCTCTATACTGACGGCTCCAATTGGAATTTCTAATCCCTAGGAACACTAAGAACTAAAAAGATTATCAATAATTGTTTTAATCAATAGTTAATAAGAAAGACTCAGAAGAGAACGTTAAGTGGAAAGAAGGAAATCTTAGTTCTGGAATAATTGTGTCCCCCAGGTTCTCACTGAAATTCTAAAATAAAGTCAGGACTGAGGCCATAAAGCTCTCAGATCTGACAATGGTGGCCTCTTTGAGGATGAATCATATGGCCTGCTGCCCTTTTATTCAGGAATACAGGGTAGCATGAAAATAATGCTTCTCACAGTTTTCTAGATTTTCCGCTATCTCTCATCAGAAGCTAGACAGAGCCCTGCTTTCCTCTGGTATAGATATGTATCATATGGAACTCAATATAAAATTAAGGAATCTTGGGAAATGTATACACTATCTTCCTCTCTCCCATCAAACCAAGGATATCGTCCTTACAGAGCCTGTAATTAGTTGGGGTTGGGTTAAAAAAAAAAAAAAAAACCTCTGCCTTTCTTAAATCTCAAATTTTAACTGCATTTTCTTAGGCCAAATTTACATCTTCAAAGGAAAGTGAATTTTCTTTCCCTCTTTATAAAATGCTCCATTTTTCACAGAAGAGAAATACAACAATTCTCACCGTACTCACAAATATTTAAAGTCCCAATCAAAAGTCTGTGGGTTCACCTAAAAATGAAATTGCTGTTCACTGCAGATATACTCACATATACACACAATTCTTTCTCCGTGTCCCTGATACTTTTTACTCTAAAGGAGAAATCAGTTTATTGACACCTAGGTATTTTAAAACTTCTCCCTTCCCCTGTCTCCCTTCACTGAAGGAAAAACTGGGGGCTCTGTGCAAAAGGGAAGGTCATTTGTATTCCAAAAGCATATTTCTGTGAGAATGCAAAGAGTAGAGGAGGAATAAAAGATGATGTCCAGGTAACAGAAAAGGAGTGCTTACATTTCGGATTTCTCTTCCTTTCAGTTCTTGGCATTTAACTTAAACACACTCTGCTTGCTAGGGAAAAAGGACCCAAAATAATTATAACCTTTCACGGCTCCAGTATCTGTCCACAGGTTTCAGTGTATGCCCTGCCCTGGGCAAAATGTAAAGTGGTTTGTTTTAGCGAAAGTCTTTTTTCTGCATTCTTCATCCTTCCCTTTCTCTTTGATTATAACTATATCTCCCAGAAATCTGGTGCTTTCTGCACAGATCCTGGGAATAATTTCTAATGGCAAAATGGCAGATATATTATGAGGTTATAAGACCAGTTATTCATTGAACAAATGTTTAAGCACCCATTATGGACAACTTGGACCTTCCTCAAAATGTCAGTCATTGTTCCTGGGAGAGAAAGGTTCTATAATCAAAAGGTTGTTTTTTTTTTTTAACATTGGATTAAGCAGGTTTCTCAGAACCTTTAATATGCTAATGAACACCTGGGACTCTTTAAGAGGCCGCTCTGGCATGCAGGGGCTCCCAGACTTACTGACCAGCACTACTTTTATTGAACACCTATTTGCAGCTCTGCAAAATGGTCTGGGAAAAGTTGTGCTTGGAGAATTTAGGGAAGGCAAAGAGCATCTACACTGGAGTAGAAGATTTAGAAATAGCCTCATGGAGGACCATTTGAGCCAGGTCCTGAAGGATGGGCAAAATGTGACTGCGCAGAAATGGGAATAGGATGCCAAGTGTCGGGAAGCCCTGAGTAGTGCCCCTCTCTGGTCACTCCCTTTGGGTCATCTACCCACTTCGCTTGGGCTGAAGCTAGTCCGCCCTGTCCCGCGCCCCAGGCTGAGGGAGTGTCTATTGCTCAGAGCCCACCAGGCCCCAGACGCCCAGACAGGCATGAAGACCCAACTCTGAGGAGGAGGGGCAGGCAATGAAATGTGAAGGTGGAAGGTTGTGAGTTTACTTCTCATCCCTCCCCCGACGTCCTTCCAAAGATTTCCTTATTTTAACTCTCTTTTGGTCTAAGCAAGTTAATATATCTTGCCAGTTAGTTTTTAAAATATAAAATCCTTGAGAATAAAAAAGCCTTTCCTTTCCTTTGTAACTCTAAACAAAATTTCTCAAATATGTAAACTATACTATTGCCTCTTTATTTGTTTCAGATGTAGAGAGCTGTATGGCAAGCCGTCAAAAATTACTGCTTTCTAGAATAAAGTAGATGTATAGTGTGTGCAGATTGCTCCATTGACTCAAACTCACTCCCTTCACTTCGGACTCTCTAAGGCAAGGGTCATTAGAGAATAATATTTTTGAATTTAAAAATAAAAATATGTGGCTTAAATGCAGGCATGAAGCTAAACCAATGGGCTGCTACAGAAGTGTGAGGGGGTAAGGAGTATTGTTAGTGTTTGTAGAACTGTGTCAAAAAAAAATTGTTTTTATCTGATTATAAATGCAATGCCTATTTATCATTCAAAAAAAACCAAGCAACAACAACTTAGAAATGTAAAAAAGCCAAAGAAGCAAATTAAAACTACCAAGAGATAAGTTCTATTTAATAATTTCTTTAAAACTGAATTCTGGTAATTTAAAACAGACTTTTAAAATTATGGTACAATACACAAAACAAGAAATTTACTCTCTTAACCATTTTTAAGTGTACAGTTTAGTGGCATTAAGTACATAAAATAGATTTTGATGTCCAGAAAACTTGGGTTTCTCAAGCTGTTTCAGGAAAAAAAAGCCATTTGGCCCTTAAACAACAGCAAAACGCTATTTATTAACACTACATAAGGGGATAAAAGGGATATCCTTACAGAATATTTAAGTAACATCTTAATAAAGCCATTCTCTCCTTGGAGGAAAAATGCTACATAAATAAAAGGCATTATAAACATGATCTACTTTCTCCTAAGGTTGGCAGGGACTTTCTCACATTCGTGTTTCTTCACTTCCTGCCAAACACAGCTGTGTGCTACAGGTGCAGAACCCTAATTTAGCATTTGCTACCTGTAACCAGAGTGTTATAAATCCTGGCCAGCAGCCCCATCACTGACGTCACACACTAAGCACACCTCTAAGGCCACACTTGCCAAGCAGCCCCACCCTTCCAGGAAAAGGAGAACAGCCTGATCTTTGCACACCCTCTTGGTTACACTGCTCAGAATCTCATAGACTGCAGTTCTCCAAAGGAATAATTCTATCAAACTTGTCCTTGGAAAATCAAGCAACGAGAGAACCTCTCGGCCTCTATCATTTCAAAACAGCAAGCATAAAGAAGACTTTTTTCTAAAACCACACCGTAACTTCAGCCTCCACTGAAAGGTACCCAGGCACTCTCTTCCCAAAATGCAATGCTTCTGAGTCTTCCTGGTATAAAACAGAGATGTCATCTATTTCATTTTATGAAGAAAAAAAAAGGAACAACAGTTTGAGTCCCCTGCCTGAAATCACTTGGAAATCACAGTGACAACTTAGGAAAGGGACAGTTAAGGATCATATTCTTTTTGACCCAATTAATGGACACACTGTCCTTAAGGAAAAACAGGAGGAGAGAAGAAGGAAGAAAGAACAGTTCTTGGCCACAAATCACCATCAAAGGCTCAAATGTTCACACGTATTTGGCTAAGTGCCCAATGCTTAGACTCAAAGACACAAACATCTTTGGGCAGCTGAAGGGCATGGAAGGCACCAAAGTAGTGAGCTGAGAGAAGTGTCCTCCACAAGGTCTGAAACAGGGACCAGCTTAGGAAGAGTAACAGCAATACCACAGTCCAGGGGAAGCTGCTTTGGGATTGAAGGGATAAGGTGATGCCCACCCAGTGCCATGCCAAGGGCCTGGAACGTGCAATTTGCCCATTTGTAGACAAGCCTGCTGCATTCTTTTTACAGGTCTTCATGGGCTTCGGTCGAGAGTTATTGTTTGCTATGATCCTACTAAGTGCAAGGGTGGCGTTACAACACCCTGAGGAAGCTGAGGCTTAGAGGAGTAAAGTAACTCTCCTGAGGTTCTCAGGTAGAAAGTCACACAGAGCCAGGATTCAGACCCAGGTCTGCCCGGCTCTAAGCCCACACCTTTTCCACTCTTCCGCTGTGCCAACCTCACAGAGGACACAGGTTAGGACGTTCAACTGAAGCTCATAAAGAGAAATATCTTATTCATAATACATTAAAACAGGAGTTGGCAAATAGAAAAAACTCACTTTTGTTTTCTCTTACAACCCTTTAAAAACATTAAAAGAAAAAAAATTCTTAGCTCATAACACTGTGCAAAAACTGGCTATAGGCCCAGTTTACCAACCCCTGGGTTAGAAGACATGGTCCTAGCAAAGCTCAGTGATTCTGATGGATGAGAACTGTATCACTGACTCAATCTCTTGGTTTACCTAGGCACTTTTCACTTCAGAATGGGGAGAAAAAGAGAAGGCTAGAGAAGATCAGTACTCAATCTAGTCACTTCTTATACATTCCATTATTAAGTGTAAGGAATAGCGGTCCCTTACATAGACTCCTTCATTAGAATGGTTTTAGAAGCTATCCAGCATTCATTTATCTCCTCATTCTGCTTCCATGCTTTTGCATATTCCAACTTAGGCATTAATCTGTCACAGAGAATCAATGCTTTCTGCAGTCTAATTAAAAGTGACTATTTCAGAGGGCCATAACATAATGAACAGAAACCTAGGGAGATTCGAGTTGACCATGGGCTCTTTCAGTATGATCAAAGACCTCTCTAGGGTTCTGCTATTTGAAATTATAGAAAATATTTTCCATTCACTTTATGACACTTGTAAAACAGGCTTCTGAACACTCCCTGCAACTTGCAATAATCATCAAGTCAACCTAACAGATGTTGCAAACTGGATCCAGCTCATCAACACTACAGCACATTAAAATAAGATGCATTTTAAATGACATTCAGATTTCACTATGCAAGCAAAAATAATCTACAATTTATGACCTCCTTAATATTCTCGTTAGATACTAAAACTTGCATGAAAGGATTTGCTCTCAGACCATCCTTAAGCATACACTAGCCATGTGCCTTGTCAATTGTTGGCTGGCCGACCTCTGCCTTGGTCTGGGCAATAAAACTTTAGTGCCAGGTCCAAGTGTCTCTGGTTAAAATATGTTCAACTCTGCTGATTCATGCCCGGCTGCTCGGTAGCTACAGAGTGGAAACAGAAGATGGCCACCAGAGACCAACTCAATAGCAACAAATGTTATTTTCACTGCTGAGCTAAACATGTTGGTAACCAGAAGACTCCAGATTCCAAAGGCCAGGGCCTAATTTCATAAGTCTGCATGTAGAACCACACAGCCTATCCTACAGGTAAATATATACAGCCCAATTTTGATCACAGGAACAGCCAGCAAACCAGGACAGGAGTGAGAGCAATAAAAGCAGCTCCCTTCTTGAATTTTACCCCTTTTGTCCAATTGCATAATTCCCTCTTATGAAACCCAGGACAGTCAGGAAAAAGACCTGGCCCAAGACCTACTAACACAGATTAAAACAAGACTGGAAAAAAGTGACCAACTGCAAAAGCCAATTAATTACAAGGCGCAATGAAACAAGGAAAGTGCTTCCTTGTCTACAAAGTGCATGGCAACCTCAGTCATGATGAAGACTCCCAGCACCTAAGGGCTTGGAAGTGTGCATTTTACATTCAGTATATAGTATAATCATCATTAACTTGTAAGACAGGAAATAACACCCCATTTTACAGACGAAGAACTGAGGCTGGAAGAAATACAGCCAAGATCACACAAGCAAGAGGGCCAGGCCAGGGATTCAAACTGGGTCTGTCTGGGATCAAACTCGCCCTTTCATTTCATCAGGCTTGTTCTCCCACAGGAAAAATAACAAAGCAGAGCATGAAATAGAGAACATAGAACATTCAGGAGTTGTACAGGCAAGTGGTATTAGTAAGCAGCAGGGCTCCAAGCTCAGGCCAGGACTCTACCATTCCATGGGAGAGATGGCAAAAGCAAGCCAGGATGCAAGGGCCATAGCTGCAAACAATGTCATACTTGGCACCAACCATCTTCCCAAAGTCAGTTCCCAACACCCAGCACTGTCAACTAGAAACCAAGTAGAAAGTGCAGAGAGCTGGGACTCAGTGCCACAGGAGGTAACATGGACCCTACCAACCAAGAGGCTGAAGCTGTTTAAGTACTGTCTGTCTTGGCTCCTGGTTGGTCCGGGAACTAACGTTGAGCCTTCAGGTGAGAAACTCAAGATGGAGAGGAAGAGGGAGATGGCAGGGGTTATGACACAGGACAGG
Organism: Lipotes vexillifer; assembly: GCF_000442215.2. NCBI lineage: Eukaryota > Metazoa > Chordata > Mammalia > Artiodactyla > Lipotidae > Lipotes > Lipotes vexillifer. The sequence goes on along the minus strand of NW_006780658.1, from coordinate 2,431,930 downwards.
CAATTTCTACCTCAGGACCACGGCAAATCCGATCAACTTTCATTTCTTCACGTCAATGACCTTTGCAGAAGGCCAAGTCTTTACAATCAAAAGAACAGAAAGGGGGCTTCCCTGGTGGCCCAGTGGTCGAGAGTCCGCCTGCCGATGCAGGGGACACAGGTTCGTGCCCCGGTCCGGGAAGATCCCACATGCCGGGGAGCGGCTTAGCGTCTGGAGCCTGTGCTCCGCAACGGGAGGGGCCACAACAGTGAGAGGCCCGCGTACCGCAAAAAAAAAAAGAACAGAAGGGGACCTCCCTGGCAGTCCAGTGGTTAAGACTCCGCGCTTCCACTGCAGGGGGCACAGGTTAGATCCCTGGTTGGGGAACTAAGATCCCGCGTGCCGCCCGGCACAGCCAAAAAAAAAAAAAAGAACAGAAGGGGACCTCCCTGGCAGTCCAGTGGTTAAGACTCCGCGCTTCCACTGCAGGGGGCACAGGTTAGATCCCTGGTTGGGGAACTAAGATCCCGCGTGCCGCCCGGCACAGCCAAAAAAGAAAAAAAGAACAGAGGGAAACAGGATAAAGATCTAAGCAAACTAAAAAAAAAAAAAAAAAAAAGTATTTTGCCAGAATTAGATGAGAATTTTATATTTCCCAACACCAGCCCCGTGCTGGCAGAGCCGGGCCTCGGGAGCTAATTGTGAGAGAACCCTGGTGCCAGGCACACCAACATCAGCAGCTAGCATCCCCTCCCCCCACTGCCCTTGTTACCAGTACTCTCACCCTTCTGCAGCTACCGCCACACTTCCTACCCAAGTCATCCAATCAAACGTATAAAGCCAGTCCTGAATTGTGGGAGGTGGAAGGCAAGAAAGCTGGGAGCAGGGGTGGTGAGCAGAAGGGAAGGTGTCCAGGAAGGTAAAATAACCTTCCTCTTCTCTCCAGAAAGAAGCTACTCTACAAATACAGGGGCGGGGAAGGAAGGGGCAAGATTTCAAAATTCAACCCCTGATTCACTAGGCTATGACTGAGGAGAGACCCAGCTGAGTGCACTGGGCTGACTAGATGATTAATCAGTCCCCTTCCCTGCTCCGTGACGAGAACCACTGTCTGAAGACCTGTAATTACATCCCAGGTGTCCTCAGGCACCTGAAGGTGACAGCCAGGCCTGGCAGAGCTTCAGGTCTGGCCCTTCTGGGCTGGCTGCCTCTCACTCCAGGTCAAGCGACACCACTGCTACAGGCCTGAGAATAAGTCAGCCGGGGTCAAGGGTGGGGCTGGAAGGTGCGGTCAAAGGTCCTCAGGCAGCCTCACCAACCTGACTCTATCCCTTTAATAGATTCCTGCATCTCTCCAGAAGCCCAGCACCCCACTCACTCCTCCCACAAGGAAGAGAATCCCAGGGAAGGGAGAGGGAACAACCAGATCCCTCCCCTCTACCATCAGCCCAAAGAGGGAAACAGAATTGAACAGAAAATCTTTAGAACATCTAAAATCCTACACCAATAAAGTGCAATTGCTGGATTCAATCTAGATAAATCAGCTTTCTCAGTGAGATAAATGGGCAGTTTGAAAAAGATCATTTGCTTCAGATACAAAAGATTAATTGGAAGAGATTTTTTTTTTTTGATCATAGAGATAAAAGAAATCTCAACAAGTTATCTGGTCAGACAGACAGTAGTCAATCTTCATAAAGCTCTCCTAGAAAAGAAATCACACAGTTAATATCACTATCTAACAGCCTTTGTAAACAAGAAATGATTCTTTAGACATAAATCTCTAAAACTGCTTTAACTTTACACCAAATGCCTACTGCTTCATTCTCAGTGGAAACAAAAGATACTATCCACAAAAAAGTATCCATACAGAAATTTACCTCAGTATTCTTCTCCAAAATAAAGACATCCAATTCATAAATGTTCCCTCAATTCTTTCACGATTTTCTTTCTTTCTTTTTTTCTCCTGAATCCTCTCCAAACTAATTATGAGCTCAGGACTGATCATTTAATTAGACAATAGAGCTGGTGATAGTTTTTACCAAGTTAAAATGGTTTTTATCTCAAGTGTGTTTTCCATGCAACACCAGTTAATGTTTTGTTTTTGTCTATTTTCCAACTAGATGTCCCAATATAAAACAAGGAAGAATATGCAGAAAAGAGAAGCAGTTGGTGTTGAAAACTCAACAAACGCCTAAGCTAATTTACAGTGACTGAAAAATAACCCACTTGAATCTTAAATCAAAAGGCAGTAAGGTGGAAAATGGCACATGACTACACAACATAAACTACCAAAATTATAAAAACTGTTAATGTACTGCAATAACGTTGCTGCTTAGCTGTTTGTCACCATTACAGCTTGCAGAATTATTTCACTGTTGCAGGAGAAACTGATTTTTTGAAGACAGGCCCCGATTTGTTTAAACACCTATGTGCTACCACAGTTAAGTAAAAATGTTCATCGCAGGTGGACTTTCCTAAAATCATCACAAGATATTCTGATCCAAAACTAAACATCATGGCAAAGTGCTTTTCTTAATCACATGTATTAGACCAGTTTCTCTCAACCTTGGCTGCACGCTGGAATCACCTGAGGAGCTTTAAAAACTACTCATGCCTGAGCCCCACCCTCAGAGATTCTGATGTAATTGGTCTGACATTTTTTTAGAGCTTTCCAGGTGATTCTAAAATGTGGGTAAGGCAGAGAACCACTGCCTTAGACAATATTAAACATATCAATTAAAAATAATGTATTACAAGCTTACTGTATGCCAAGAATTGTGAGTTACTGAGTAAAAGGAAAAGTGTAGGACAGACCCTGCCCTCAAGATCCCCAGTTTAAGGAGGAAAAAGACATGTAACTCAACAGTTACCAGAGAGTGTGCTAAGTGCTATGACCAAGGAGCAGAGAGCAGTGAAGGGAGCCCATCAGCAAGGCATCTAACACAACCAGGCAGAGAGGGACTGGTGTCAGGGGCAGCTTCTCCGATACCAGGATCAGGCTGGGTCAGCCAGGAGAAGAAAGTGTGGAAAGGCATCTCAGGAAGAGTGACCAGAATGTGCAAATACCCAGAAGCTAGAGTGTGTGGCTCTCTCCTTGGAGCTCTGCATTTGGTTCTTTACAGGTGAGGCAGAGGGTAGATGTGAATACGAGAGGGAAATGAGGCTGGAGGGGTTTTCCAAGGTGCCAAGAGGCCCCCAACTGGTAATGTGAGTGGACCAAGCAGTCTGAGTGTAAGGCAACAGTTGGTGTAGCACCGGGGCCCAACCCAAGGCACAGCAGGGAGGTGGGGGGAAGGGGGCATGCAGGGAGGAATGGCTGCTGCTTCTTAGCTGCAGTCAATGTGAGAATAAAGGTTCAATACTGACACATCTTCCAGATTTTCAAGGGATGCCAAGAATCTGGTCCTTAAGTGAAATCTGCAGGTTTTAAAACATGGAGCAGGAGAAATAAACAAGTCTGCAGGCCAGATACTGCTCACAGAGCTACAGGTATGGGCCACACCTTTTCACTACATTATGGAAAATTACTTAAGGATTTTAAAGAGGTGAAGCCAGCAGTATCCAGTTTAGGTTCAAAAACACTTTTAAACGTGAAATTGAACTGCAGTGCTGCAGACAGCAATCTGATAAGTCCAGTCGCATAAAGCTTTCACCCCACAGTAATGCTAGTCAAGGTGCCACTGTTCTGAAATTAGGCCCCTACTTTTTCAGATTCAATACAGGACCTTCTTACTTTTTCACTGTAGAGAGAAAAAATCTGGTAAGTATTAAGACCACACCTATTAGGATTCAAGGTAGTGTAAATTATAGTCAGATCTGAATTACATAAGCAGCTCGAGTACAGAGGTGGTAATCAAAAATCACAGATGATCTGCCACGCTGGGCTAGGGCTCTAGGTCCCAGGCAGGGATCCTCTGTAGGCTGGGAACACAGCCAGCTGTCCAAGCAGGACAGCCTGACAGGAGGGAGTGGAAAACCCAGATGCCAGGAGAAGGTCACCCAGTCCCCAGAGAGGACTTTGCTTCCTTCATTTGGGTACCACCTTGACCTCCTCCCCAAAGTCAATTTTGCAAATGTAAGGGAAGAGGCAGATCCCTTACACACGGTGATCAGTTGTCAAATACTGTAAGGGCCAAATGCAAACAGGAATTCTCCACACTCTTAGTATCCATTTAAAGTCACAAGGCAAAAGCTCCATGCGTAGCAAACAGAGCACTCATAGAAGATTCTCCAAAAAATCTATAAAAAGGCACTTGGCTTAAATGTCCCAAAGGTATATTTCACAAACATAGTTGTCTATAAACAAAATTAGGAAGTGAGAACATTTGTATGACCTTATAGATTTTTAGGAAAACAAATCCTAAATCAAAAACTGGGCAGTGGTAAGAACACATCAGACACATGGCTACAAGTGATTCTCAAATCAAATAAATGGACAGAAGTACTGTCCAAAGAAAGACAGACTGTTTATCTAGTAAAATGCTGTTTGATTTTTTTCCTTCAGGTTTTAACAAAAAGATAAAACAAAACGTTATCATTACCATGTCTGGTAAAATGCCTGTAGTCTCTGCATGTCATTTCTAATTTTAGATATGGAAATGGGATTCTCTCAGGCATTCTGACTTCCAAGAGCGGTTGCTGAACTGAGATATTAGAATCTCTAAAAGCTTGGAAATTACACAATAACATTTATAATTCAGCAAAAAACAATGGTCCTTTCTTTCACAAGGAAGAGGCTGTTTAAAGTTAAATTACATTTAACAATCTCTACACTGTCTCTCAAGCATTTTTTAAAGATTAAATGTTACATAAACTCATAAAAGACCTCTAAAGGCAGAGAAGGGGAAATACCTTTAACTATGAAGACTCAAAACTTAATTTGAAACATTGTTCTCCATCCATCAATTGTCATGCACAATTAAACAGCTAAATAAAGAAATCATAGCAGTAAAATCATTAGAAGAGTTTCTTTTCAGCAAGTCACCTTAGTGAACCCATAAAGCATGTATTAGAATGTATTTTATGTTAGAATGTATCAATAACATGAACACTTCATTAAGTCCTATCTAAATACATCCAACATACAATTTTAATTTTTTCCTTGATATAGAAACTAATATTTGTGCAAAGTTTTACCAGTGGTTTCTTTAAAATATGACAAGCCCTTAATTTCTGAAGTTGTTATTCAAAGAGGACGTAACTTTGAGTAAACAAATAATCAGATGCTGAAATAGGGATGCTCCTTCCAAGGAGAAGGGCCTAGATTAATGACACCACGTAGGGAAGAAGGAAAATGGATTGTATGAGTATATGACTGCCTATTGGGGGCGGAAGGGGGACATACAAACAAACATACCTCTTTCTACTGGATTAGCTTTTGAGAGCAGCCGAAATTTCCCCTTTGCATATTTTACACTCAAGGGTTCAGTTATCACTTGAATGCTGCAGCCAGACCAGCTGGCCAGCACTGTTTCTTCCATTTTCACCTGTTTGGGCTTACTGAAAACTCTAGGAATCTTGCAGTTAATCCATGAGGGGATTTTGCCATTCTCTTTAATAGAGTCAGTGTTCTACCTCCAAAGGGCCTGTACAATCACACCCGTGGTCTGAGTACTGAGATTTTTTTTAATTATGCTTTTTTTTAACCAAAACTCTGTATTTGTTTCTTTAAAAAAAAAATAACTTTTTAAAACTGCTTTGCCCCAGGAGGACTACTGCTTTTGCCTAGACAAAAGTGAGATTTAAACTCAGGTCTCTGTGACTTTCCAAAGCCCATACTATACCATTACTGCCTATCATACCACACTGTCTTCTAGTGTGACTTTATTAGGCATATTTAGAATTTAAAATACAAATAATGTGTGCATATATTTGTATCCATATGCATGTTTTCCTAAATACATCTGCCACTCACTTGCTTCTCCATAGGAATACTGAGGGCTGAATGAGAACAGGGCTCCATAAACATTCATGCTCTTCTCAAGACCTAGTTACCTACCTTTTAAAATGAAAGAATCTGGGCTTCCCTGGTGGCGCAGTGGTTGAGAATCTGCCTGCTGATGCAGGGGACATGGGTTCACTGCCCCGGTCCGGGAAGATCTCACATGCCGTGGAGCACCTGGGCCCGTGAGCCATGGCCGCTGAGCCTGCGCGTCCGGAGCCTGTGCTCCGCAACAGGAGAGGCCACAGTGGTGAGAGGCCCGCGTACCGCAAAAAAATAAAATAAAATAAAATGAAAGAATCTAATGAAAGATTGCTTACCTGTACAGAATCACATCAGCATCTTTAAACCTCATTTCTGAACTCTGGCTCATAGATTTCTAGCCACTTGCTTAGATGGACGGCATACCGCAGCCTCGCCACATGACCACCACATCCTTCTCTCCGACACACCACCAGGCACTACCACAGACCCCAAAGAACACCTGTGAGATAGGCTGATACCTGGGATCCTCTACCAGAGTGACTGCACCTGGACAAATGTCTTCTTAAGCAGCAGAATACAAAGAAACTTTAAGGGACTAAAAATAACTGCACACGTGGGCAGCTGGGGCAATTATGAACAATAAGATACAAAAAGGTCACAAACCAACTGCCATTATCTGAGGTGCTGGTAGCGAAAGCAGGGTACTGCTTATGATCCCTGCACACAGCACCACAAAGGGGGCTGGGAGGGCTTCCGTGGTGGCGCAGTGGTTGAGAGTCCGCCTGCCAATGCAGGGAACACAGGTTCGTGCCCCGGTCTGGGAGGATCCCACGTGCCGCGGAGCGGCTGGGCTCGTGAGCCATGGCCGCTGAGCCTGCGCGTCCGGAGCCTGTGCTCCGCAACGGGAGAGGCCACAGCAGTGAGAGGCCCGGGTACCGCAAAAAAAAAAAAAAAGGGGGGGGGCAGGGAGACCAGACCACCTAAGCTACGCCTCCAGCTCAACGCATAGACTGGCCTCTGTCGTTACAAAGGGACCCAAGCAGCTCCTCTCAGGGAGCAAGCACGGGCACCTGTTTCTTGTTCTCGCTCCCTCATGCTGCAGCATGAGCCCTGATAAATCCTTACCTGGATTTCTCAGCTGGCCTCTTATCAATATCTATAAATTAAAGGGTCCAAGGGCCTGGGTTTGTAACACATGGGGTGAGTTTGGGGACCCAGGGTTAGAGAAAGTAGGGCAAAACCATGAGGGCAGAGTTGTGAGAAAACTACAGCTTTCCAAAACATTATAGAACCAAAAAGACAAAGATGAGCCTTTCCAATGTAAGGAATCAGTTCAGAGAGGAGGACAAGACATCCTAGGGGGTGTCATCTAAGTAGAGGATGCTGTCTTAATTCCCGGGACAGGACGTCTATGGAGGGGATGCTGGCAGAACACGATGAGACACCAAGGTGCCTTCTGTGAAGGGACAAGGAAAGCACTTCTGAAGCTAAGGATGGGAGGGGAGCTAGAGCTTGCTTTCCCAGTGACCAAGGCAATGGATAGAAATAGCTCCAGCCCAGATTAGACAGTAAAGTAAGAAACTGGAAGGAGATCTGGAAATGACTATGTAAGTTCAAACTATGTGTGACACGGAGCCAATGAGAAGTGAGCAATGTGAATCTATATAATGTTCTAATGTGCACAGAAGTCCCCAAGTTCCTGTACACTGTAGAGAGTTAAATTATCTCAGGCTGAGACACTGTGCAAGAGGAAAAACACTAAAAGAGAAGTGCACTAGAGGCAGAGGACACAAAAACCAAAACAACACTGCAGAGGTCACCTGAGTAAATTCAGAAGCATACAAGTTACCTCAGCACAAACAGCCAGGCACTGCGCTGCTGAGGACGGAGCTGTGCCGAGTTTCATCACAACAACACAAAAACCCCTTGGCACAGGGATCATTTGCTGATGTACAGGAAACTTAGAAAACGTCTATGGTTCTGCTTTAAGCACTCCTCCTCATGCAAATGGCCAGAAACTGGCAGTCTTCAATGGATAGTGTTCTCCACCCAGGTTGAAGAAATTAAGTATTATTACTTCTCCAGCACTGCAAGATATAAAATCTATTTACTTAAATTTTGCTTTGCTCCAAGTGCAAAATGTCCTTCAAAGCAAAGGTTTTACGTTCATATTCAGAAAAGGTTACTTGGCCCTAAAATGGATAAACCTCCTATATAAAAATCACCGATGTTTGAGATGATCTAGGTAGGTACGATAAGTAACCTGGTAAATGTTTTTGCCTTTTCTCTCATCATTACTAAAAGGGAAAAAGAAAGTGCCTTATGAATATTACTAAACATTCAGTAAATGTCATCAATCCCACATTGAAAAGACTTATTTGTAGGTCCATGTTTTCTCAAATAAATTGTGAAAACTGACTTATAGCAAAGTATAACACTCGCTGGATGGGCTTGATACACAGAATAAACAGAAAATTAAAACTGTATGCAGTCTTATTTTTAAAAAAAAATGGAACTTGTGAACTAGCTCATTAAAAAAAATCTATCTTACCAAAGTTGATTTTAAAAATTGTTTAAACTGCTGATCACTCTTCCCTACCCAAAATAAAAATACAGAAAATATGTGAAAGCCATAGACTGATAAGGATACCAGATATTCCTGTCCTTAGAGTACTTTGTTAACCCAGAGGAGCCTAGGTGCAGAATCAGAGGTGAAGTATCAAGTAGGGTGGAAATAAAACAGCATCTTAGGTGAGAGTTTTAATACATGGCAAAACGCACGTCTGGCAAGTGAAATTATCAGCAGAATTGCTAAAATAAAAATGACCACAACTCTGGTTGTTTAAATATTGCATGCTATTCTTTAGGAGTAAACAGAGAAATTTTTTTTTTTTTAATTCAGCAGATTTTTTTTTTCCCCACAATGGCCCACTGGTTTTTGGCCAAAAAAAAATCTCTTGATACTACTTTAGGTTATTAAGAAAATCTGCCTCAATAGATCATGTATTTTCAGAAAAAAAAAAAATGTACTGGGATTTTGACAATCAGCTGAAGGTCACAAAAAATTGATATAAGTAGAACATAGGTCTCTCCCTGTTTTCCCAATCCACCACACAACAGTGACCTACAGACAGGAATGTTAATGATACAATTAAAAGTTCTCTAAAATTAAAACTGTATGAAGGGAAAAAGCCTCAGAAGAAATCATATTTTAATATAAAAACAGTGAAGGTTAAAAATGGTTACCTCTAAATTGAATAGTATTTTGAGGTGATAACAATGAGACAATTTAAATATTTTAACTATTTTTAAAATCAGTACACATGTTTTTTCTTAAAAAACTGAAGGAAAATGTAGCATGCATAAAAAAAATATTCAATTATTCATGCAATAAATAATTTGAATAAATAAATGTTCATTGAGAACCAAATCCAGGCCAAGTATTGTCCTAGGCACTGAGCATAGAGCAATTAACAATGAATCCCTGTCCTTAGGAGTTTTATTTTAATGGGGGTGGGGGGGAAGACAGATAATACAGAAACAAAAATGTGCCAATAGATGCTGAGTGGCATGGAGAAAAATAAACAGGGTAAAGGAGATGGGAAATACCAGGAAATAGAGGTCAAGTCCTATTTTATATATGATGGTCAGAGAAGGCTTTTCTGATAGGTGACATATGAATAGAGACCTGAAGGAAGTGAAGGAGTAAGGCATGTGGATATCTGGGAAGCAGAGTCCAGGCAAAGGGAATAGCAGATGCAAAGGCCCTGGGGCATGAACATACTTGGGGTGTTGAGAGAAAGGGTAGGCAGGGTGATGGGGTGGGGGGGTGATGGGAGATATCCTTTTGTTTATTCTGGATTATCCAAAGCATTTAGAATTAACTGTCTTCAGAAGGTAAAGGGTAAGAAAAGCAGGAAGTGAGTGAAAAGACAGGAACTACATTTCATTGAGCTCCTACTAAGTGACTGATAAAGGACATTATCTCATTTAACCCACTCCTATTACAGGTGTTGTTACAAATGAGGCACAGAGAAGTTAGGAGACAGCTAGTAAGTGGCAGAACCTAATTTAAATGCAGATCCTTCCAACTCTAAAGTTGAAGTCCTTAATCATTATGCTTCTCTGTTTCCTTTAGACAGCCAAACGTATCAGCTGTAAAAGGGAGAATCTTCAAACTGAGGTCCCACAAAGGGAAAAGCAAAATTACACAGCTGATACCCATGTGATACTTGTATGTGTACATTCTTGTCAGCGTTTATTTCTTCAGATCACACAAAACAAGGCACATAACATGCTAACTGACGTAAAAGATACCTTCAAGGGCTTCCCTGGTGGCGCAATGGTTGAGAGTCCGCCTGCCGATGCAGGGGACACGGGTTTGTGCCCCGGTCCGGGAAGATCCCACATGCCGCGGAGCGGCTGGGCCCGTGAGCCATGGCCGCTGAGCCTGTGCGTCCGGAGCCTGTGCTCCGCAACGGGAGAGGCCACAACAGTGAGAGGCCCGCATACGGCAAAAAAAAAAAAGATACCTTCAAAAACTGAGGATGAAGGACGAATTAGGAATCGAAGTAAGAGAGCTGCCGCCCAAAAATACCTGTCACCGAGTCTAGGCAGCTCATTCTACCCCTTTCCCAGGCCCCACCTCTACCTCCAGCCCTTTGGCAGATGCAACCTCCCAGAAAGAGTTATAAATATGGAAATCCAAAAGGAAAAGATGATGGAGGCAAGAATGCTTGCAGCTTTTCTTTTGCTTTACTCCATTTTTACATAAGGGCACCCATGCAAACACCATATACCTTTGTCTACAACGTACATAAGCTGTTCAACGAAAGTAGCAGAGATTTATTCCTTTCAGTATTTCCAGACCAGCATTTTCCTCAGCTCCCAGCTTTGAATTAGGAGGGGGCTGAGAGGGGGAAGTCTTTGGTTGCTGGTTGGTTCCCTGATTGAAAAGAAAATATTCCCACTCTCTGCTGTAAATTCAGATTTAGGGGAAAGTAGTAAAGGGATTTCCCTGAGATCGACCGCACCAGTTATTTCTCTAGGGAACGTTTTGCATATAGTTGAAATCACTAGCACTGGTTAGCAAAGCGACTGTGAGATCAAAGAGCTGCAGACAAAAACTGCTGGGGGAGCCCTGTGAGGCTTTGCAAAGAGGTAACTGGGGGAAAGTTTGCAATTTTCCTAAAAGTAAAAGATAACAAGAATACAATTAAGCAGTGACTGAAGATAGTTTAAATTCACCTGGGGAAATGTACTTGTAAATATGATTTGGATTACTTTAAAACTGTTCAACATTGTGTCACGATAAATTTGCTATACAAAGCTATTCAATAGTGTTTTATCTTCTAAACCAAACCCAGAAACACCACAAATGGGCACAAGTAACATCTCTCATTTTGCAGCTGGAGAAAAGGAGACTGGTGATGCATGGCACTGCCAAGTTGCACATCATGGTCAAAAGTGGGGTCTGAAGACTGTTATGCTAAACTTAGAGCAGTGGTTCCCACCTAGGGGTAATTCTGTTCCCCAGAGGATATTTGGCAATGAACACAATTTTGTTTGTCACAACTTGGGGTATGAGGGTTGAGCAGAAGCCAGGGATGCTGCTAAACATCCTACAATGCACAAGACAGTCCCCACAACAATAAAGGATTATCCAGCCCCACATGCCAACAGTGTCCAAGTGGAGGAATCCTGGTCTAAAGTTAATTAGAAAGGGGGAGTATCTGTTGTTTGAGGGGGAAAAAAAGGCAAAGTTGGGAAAATTACTGGGGAAAAAATACTTATTGATGGATCAGAATTTGGAAGGAAAGGTATAGCCATACATTACACAGTCTGCTATCCAGGTGGTACTTTCCCATTTTCCAGTCCATAAGTGATATTTCTCTCTAGAAGTGTTATTCCCTGCAAGTTCGGTGAGGTGCAGCAGCTATAGCAGAAGCAGCTTTTCTTTTCAGTTAGATATGGACCCAGTCAAGACAACCAATGCTAATCTCCCAGGTGCAGCCACTGCCTCAAATCAGATCATTATACCAATCATCCCCTGGGTTTCTTCTTTCCATAAAGTGAAAATACCACTCTTGCTTTCAGAGGGTGTTGTTTGGATTAATCAGCCCCTTAAAAACGTCATGTTTTATAATGAAAACAAAAGGAGCTAAGTGCTTTTAGATGTTACAAATGATGCTGCTTGGAGCACTTGAAGGAAAAATAATAAAAACATGCAAATCAAACTACAAGGTGAATAACATCTCTTCCCACCCCCAGACCAAATGCTTTTCAGTGAATATTCTGACTTAAAATTTCATATGATTTGCATATGGCTGAAAGCTAGAGTTTTATCATGAGAGCTGTTTGCAAAAGGACACCAGTCACGGTAGGGTTCTCAAATCCCTCAGCCAACTCAAAATGCACTTTTCCCCACTCTGCAATTATCAGATTTAATACAGTGCTCCTCTTTTCTCTAAGTAGTTCTACAAGTAGTTTGACATGCCAGACCACAGAACCTGAACATATATAAAACATTAAGACAATCCTCCCATAAGCCAAAAGTTGAATCTTCCCAGAAAAAAACAACAAAAACAAAAATCTCCAAATTCAACATCTATGGAGTTCTTTCAAGGAAGAATTAAATTTCATGGAAACAAACGTAGGGGAGCAGAATTTGCCATCTCAAAATGTGTTTCTTTGCTGCATTAATTATTTTAAGCTGGTTCTTTTCTAAGAAACAGCAGAATGGGGAAAACTCTGAAAATGAAGTAGGAGTTGCCCTTTTCTAAGAATCGTTTACATTTGCAAGGCAAATCTCCATCGGTAAGGGTGTCCTCCTCAACGTACCATAAGAGGAGGACGACCAAATCTCTAGAAATTTACCAATGGAAAATCCAACAACTTAAATCTGCATCACAACCTTACCTGTGTTTACCGTGCTCTTCCTGGAGACCTCCCAGAACTCACTCTTCTCACCCTCAACATCCTCTTTCGTCTTTAGCTGAGGATGGTATTTACATCAGGGCTTTGGCCATTTTGGAGAGTTACTCAGTTCTTCTCAGTCTTTCCCATGTTATACATGTTATTAACCTTTTGTTTAATCTTCTCCTATTAATCTGCCTCATGTCAATGTAAGTTTTAGATCAGCCAGAAGAACCTAGAAAGGCAGAAGAAAATCGCCTCCCAAACATAAACGCGCACACCACATTACTCAGCTGAAATTAAATAACAAGCACACAACTTTACACATGGAAAGAAGCAGCTCTCACCATATTTTCTATCACAAAACCCATGAGAAAGCTGGGGGGAGGGGTGGGGAAGAGGCGGAGGATGACAGCTTTTTATTTGGCAGGGTTACTGTAGGTTACCTCACACCCCCACATATAAAAACCTGAGGCAGAAACCTGTAAATGCAGCACTTGAATCATCAAAATCCCTCTCTCCAACAGTGAACTCTATCATCTATCAGCCTCCAACTCTATGGCCCCTCCAAGTTTGCTTATCTTAAGAAAGATTCCATTCAGCTCCCAGGATTCCATTTTTCTAACATTTGAAAAAATTAACAGATTCTTAAAGACTTGCAAATTTCAAATCTTTTCTTTCTCTCTATCAAAAATACCATTATCTTACTCCATACTCAAGGTGATAGAGCATAACTCCCCACTCCTTAAGTGTGGGCTACACATAGTAACTGCTTTGCAAACAGTACAATATGAAGGCGGGGGGGGGGGGCTCCCCACTCCTTAAGTGTGGGCTACACATAGTAACTGCTTTGCAAACAGTACAATATGAAGGCGGGGGGTGGGGGGTGGGGGGGGAGGGCGGGGCAGTGGTTGATAACTTTACAGTGAAGAAAACTGATAAACACTATCTCACCTGATGATTAAGGTCAGGATCAACAGTCATAAGTCATATTGGTTATGTACCCTTGACATGATGGTGCAAAGGAAAAAATGTTGCCTGCCATTCCAGTTCTACAAGGATCAAACCATTAGCCACTGCAGCTGCCCACCAACAGTGTCCCCTGAGGGGAGTATAGGATGAAGAAAAACAGGACGCATTCTGTGCTTTGGATATACCCAGCCCCTAGATAGTTAAGATACATATCTAAGGAAAAATGTCAATGACCCCAGATTCTTGCATCTTCCCATACACAGCAAAGCACTAAAGTCACTACATTCAGATGGCTAAAAAAAAAATATATATATATATATATATATATATATATATATATATATATATATATATATATCCCCTGGCTCCTTTGGAGCAGTTCCTCAGAGCTATCTGAGAGGCTATCTCCTGGGCTCGAGTCCTCAGTAAGGTCCCTGAATAAAACTTAACTCACACCTTTTATGTTGTGCATTTTTCTTTCAGTCTGCAGTTTTGGCAACCACGAAGAGACCCAGAACAGACATCTCTCCTTAACCTGAACTCTACAAGGATCCAGAGCCTTGCTAACAGCCAAGGGCCACTTGTGCCTGTCCGCCTCCTTGGTGAGTCCAGACGATTGGGTGAATCTCTCCTGGGTCTTGGATCTCCCGTTATTAGCTGATGATCCTAAGTTTTATTTGGTGGTGGATAAAAGGTAACTGACTCCTCAGTTGAGAGACACTGAGGAGGATATACCCAGTTGAAAGACACCAAGGAAAAGTGCCCCAGTTGAAACATTAGATTAATTAATGTTAATTAGGTTAGCAAGGGAACAGGAAGAAGCTGAAGGAAAGTCAAGTGACTTCTTCCCAAGAAGGTGAAGTCCCAGCAAGATGAAAATCTTTACATGCTTATTAAGAAATAGGATATATAAAACAGATGTTGATGGCATTAAAACAAAGGTTTTAATACAATATTACCGAAGGTTGGGTGGGCCAAAGGAACCCCCTACTGGTCCTCCTAACATTAAAGGGCCCCAAACAAGCCCACTCTTTTTACTCTATTAAAAAAAAAAATTAAGGCTATTAAGGCTAAAAGAAAATTAATAAGATACCTGACCCGCAATTGATTTGCACCATTAATCAAGGTAAAGATTGACCAAAGGGCTTGGGTACCTTGGCTCAACCTTTCACTGGCGACCCCAAAGCCTTTTTTACAAACATAAAATGGCAAAGTTTCTGGGACTCCTTGTAAGATCAAGACTTGCTGATGGGATCCTAATGGAGGCTAAAGTTAAAGGTGTAAGAGTTGATAGACTTGAGATCAAAGTTTATTAAAAATTGGTGTATTTGAGTGGACTTTATGTAAGATGGTTACGTCTCTTTTGCCTGATTATACTGTGGGACAGACATTATATCTCACTGGGGAATGCATCCCCTGCCTGCTGTTATAAGACAGGGCATATAAATCTGCCCCTCAGACAGTATTAGACATACTAAAGGAAACCAACAGGGTTACCTAAGCCCACACAATATGAAATTGAAACTGGGGTCTAATATTCAGGGGCTAATAAGAGCAATAATGGAGGGTTTTTTTTAACCTCTAGGGTAAATCGGTCTGAGTTTGACTTGTACACTCAAAAAGAGGGCCTTTGTTGAATGCCTTACACAAACTTTTGAATGCATGATACATTGAACCCTGAAGTTCTAGAACATAAAAATCTTTTGATTTCCAGTTTGGTTGGAAATCTTCTCACTGATAGAGAGAAACAAAATTTTTTAAATGTGGTTAGACAAATCAATCTTTTGATATCATTTGGGCAATAACCCAGTTCTTTGGGGAATTTAAAGCACCTGTCTCTATCTACAAGTCAGAAATGTAAATACAGTCCACAATGACCTGAGACTGAGCTTAATTAGTTCAATCAGGTAGAACCTGAAACCAAAAAAAAAAAAAGGGGGGAAAAGGCCTTTTTAAACTCAAAGTGCTGAAAAGGCTCCCTCACCCAAAATCTAATTCACAGCCTCCTTAAGGATTTATCAAGGACAAATACAAATCCTAAGTCTCTTCTGCAAAGAGTAAAAAGCCTTAGTCATCTGAGCAAATAAATTTAACTTATTCCAGCTGTTATTTAAAAACTAGTAAGTTTTGTATTAAAATACCTGACTCATGACTAAGTTTTAAAATGAAGCTATGCAATCTCTGGTTATGTCTGTTTATATGTTTGTGTGTCCATTAGAGATATATAAATATTATGTCTCCAGCTCCAGATGGTATTCTCAAAAGTAACTTGTAAAAGAGCTCTATTTAATTGACATAAAAGTAAGTGCTTATACTTGAAGTATTGAAATTATTATATGCATTCAATTTGCACTATTCAAAATAAGTACAGCTGGTCCTTGCCTAATCCTGTATTCTAAACTATTCAAATTGTTTATTCCTTTAAGATCTAATTCAATTTCTATCTGCCAAATAAAGAATAATTCAACAACTGTTTGAAAAAAAAAAGTAAGTGCTTATAAATTAAATATTTCTAAATGTAATAGAAATTAACCCAAAGGAATTTTGAGTTTATGTGATCTGGGAAATATTCAATGTTAAAGTTTAAATTTGTTGGTTTAATTAATACAGATGTCTTTTACTGCACCTAGGTTTACTAAAGGTCAAATAAGGTCATATTATCTCTGTTATCAAATTTATCAGCAAGAAAAATAGCTTGGGATGAATGATGACTTGGTCAAGTGTCTCATGATATTTTCATGGGTAATCTAAACATAATCGTTGGGAACAAGTAAATTAAGTAAATATAAATGGAGTAAGAGCTTTTAGGTGAACTCTTTAAGAATAATTATGTTTTATGGTATGCCTACTTAAAAATAGTTTCTCCACAGTTTTAGTAACTTGAAACTTTAGAAATTTGCTAAGTTAAATGATGGAAGTTTATTAAATACCTAGGTCACTTCCAAATAAAATAAGATACTGAAACATTAATTATGGAACAGAGGCTTCCTTTTACAAAGAAACTAAAGATATTTACTTTAACATTAATAAATATGTTTGGTGCCACAATGAAAATTGTTCTAATAAAAACACGTTTTTAGAAATCATAAATAGTATTTATAAGTTTACCAATCTACAAAATGCTAATGTAAAAAACTGTTCATAATTGCTTACTTTTTAGTTTTCATTAGAAATTAAGGTTTTAAAGGTTAAGAATTCTAATTAATATATGTAATTAAAACTACTAAATTAATAAGGAAAACATTTTTGTATGTAAGAAACAAAAAAGTATAAGGAAAGGAAATGCATTTTGTTAAGACAGAGGAAAGTAATTTTGTCCTGGAGAAAAATAAAAGAAAGGGAAAGCATAGGGCAAAACCTGAAGGTAAAAAAAGGAAGTTATAGAAGGTTTGTGGGAAAAGAACTCTGAGAAAAGAGTGTTATGCACAGTCAGGACCCACTAAGATTAGAACAAAACTTAATTGAGTAAATAAATTTTAATATTAAAAGTAAGCTGATACAAAAGTAGAGTTTGGTTTTCTCTCTGTGTTTTCTTAGACTATTGATCTGCTTTTGATAACCAACAAAAAAAAATTTCTCTACCTTTTAGAAAGTTACTCTACCTTTTAAGTGATCTGTTGTAATTTTCTGTATTTGCCTTTAAAATCTTTATTGTCACCTTGGTTAAGTAAATAAATATTGTTTCACAGTGACCTATGATACTATTTGACCAAGTGTTTTAAAACTTTTTGATATCTTTGACAAACTTCCCCAAAGTCAAATTCTAAATGAAGTTCTTTTGACCTCGAGCTAACTGTGGGATGCTTCAGAGGGCCC
Organism: Lipotes vexillifer; assembly: GCF_000442215.2. Classification (NCBI taxonomy): domain Eukaryota; kingdom Metazoa; phylum Chordata; class Mammalia; order Artiodactyla; family Lipotidae; genus Lipotes; species Lipotes vexillifer. The sequence continues at coordinate 2,414,322 of NW_006780658.1, read as the reverse complement.
CTGAAACATCCCAAAGAGAGATATTAAACTAATTAGACTAATTTGGTATGTGAAATTACATGGGAAACATTGTCAAAAAAGTGGTGATAAACCTTCTTAGGGTATATTGTATGGGTAAATGTCATTAATATAGGTATTCTAGAAATTATATGGAATTCCTAAAAATCTGGTGTGTCCTGTATGTTCTGGTATAATGTTATCAGTCACAGTTCTAGTTATTATCTTAAAATGTTGTATATCATAGAAATAACCAAATTTCTTTGTTAACTGCACTGTAAGCAGATCTTTAACCATGCCGTTTTAAGTCTTTTGTCACATATAGACCAGTCATTGTTTTCTCTGACGCTTTTGCAAAATGAAGATCTTCAAGAAGATTTATAAAAAGAACTTTCTGACAAATATAGGTTTCTGATGACTTTTAGATCATACCACTAAACTGGGTAAGAAATTATAAAACTCTACTAGAAAACCTGCTCACTTCATTCAGATCAACAAGAATTAATTACCTGGGACTGAATAAACTGATAAATATGATTTATAATTTTATAAATTTTGTCTGAAATATTACTGGCTTTTAATCTTTGTTTTCCAGAAAACCTTTTCTCTTAACACTATGACCTACAGCAAGTTGATAAAGTATACCTTTGTAAATTTAGATGAAACATTTATCTCTTTCTCTCTACCTGATCCCTCCAGAATTTGGCTTCTCCAGCTGGCTCCCCTCTAGACTTGATGGCTTATTGAGATCCAGACTGCAACTAATTATACTAACAATTGTTTAATTTGTTCTCTCTGTTGTTTTCAAACTACTTATGCTTTGTGTCTCTCTCTGCTGTACTGTGACCTTATTAATGTTACTGGCTATATTACTTATATCCTATCTATTTTATAAGACTGTTCTCTCTTGTATTACTTGATGCGTAACCAGACCTCCGACAAAATCAATGATACCTAAACGTCTTGAGACAATCAATCACATATATAATTCTATATAAAATTAATTGTAAGAGTGCAACTCTAGATATGGGAAGAAGCAACAGGGAAAAATTTCCCCTGGATCATAACAGACTAGTAAGACAGATGATCCAGAGAATTTTAGGTTAAGAGGTCCTAATCCAGACAAAGCACCAAGGAAGATCCTCGCCTGACTGGGAATAAGCGTTCCTAGTGGTGTGGGACAAATTGGTCATGAAATGCCTCCCAGACATTGGTAGAATTTATGACCAACAGAGGCGCACTATAAAGAAAAACCTACTGCCTGCCATTCCAGTTCTACACAGATCAAGCCATTAGCCAGTTTGAATGATCCCAGATTCTTGCATCTTCCCATACATAGAAAAGCACTAAGATCATTAACTTGAGACATCTGTTCTTTGTGACTAGCAGTAATCTTTTGATGTTCTTTGACTATATGTTTTTTTCCAGCAATAAAAAAAAAAATTCACCCTGGCTCCTCCCTCACCTCTTCAGAGCAGTTCCTCAGAGCTATCTGTGAGCCTGTCTCCCAGGCTACAGTCCTCAGTAAGGTCCGGAAATAAAATTTTACTCACAACTTTTACATTGTGCATTTTTCCTTTAGTCAACAATAGGATAAGAATGGCACTTTAACTCTGTGGTCTTCTTCCCAAAAAAACCATGACCCCAATTTAATCAATCATGAGAAAAACATCTGACAAACCCAGATGGAGAGACATTCCACAATGAGTTTTCCTGGCTGGTAATCATCTATCAATGTGCCTGGAGGCTGATGCATCCTGGGGCTATGGAAGCTCCCCATTTGGGACACTCCCAAACCTTGCCCTAGAGACCTGCTTCTCTTCATTGGCTACTCCTGATTTGCATCCTTTATAATAAAACTGTAATCACAAGTATAGCACTCTCCTAAGTTCTGAGTAATTCTGGAGAATTATTGAACCTGAGGATCTAGTGGAAACCCCTGGATTTATAGCTAGTTGGTCAGAAACACAAATGGTCTGGAAACCCCAGAGCTTGCAACTGTGTCTGAAATGAGAAGAGTCTTGTGGAGGACTGTTAATAATAGCAGAAACTGGATGTGGAGTATATGGAAACCCTCTGTACTATCTTTGCAACTTTTCTGCAAATCTAAAACTATTCTTTAACGTTTACTTTTAAAAATATACCTTTATCTTAATTCTAAGCTACCATCAAATATGAGTGATGTTCAGTACAAATTTGTTACCTAAGTGGTCATACTTTTTATATCATGCCACAGTATCTCAAGAATTACCATAAACTAAATGGCACTAAGAAAAATAATTAAAAGTTAATTATATGAGCATATTACTTTAATCACCTCTCATTAGTTAACACAAAAATTAGTTATGTGTATTAGGCCTCACTTTGATTTTTAATCCACTTGCTTCACTATATTAAGATAAGGCTCTCATTCTCATTCTCCCCAAAGGATAACATTATGTATATTATCCGGGTACATGCTGAGATTTGACTATCACCACAACAGTTCAGCCATGAAAATTAACACACATCCATCAATCTCAGGCTTAGAAGAAACTGCGAACTCCCCTCACACTGAACTCCAGATGCTGGCCTGTGAGGTCCCTCACGATCTGGCCCTTGTCTGAACATCTCCATCCTTCTCTTCCTGGAGCATAACAAGTTCACTGTCACCTTTGCACTATCTGGTCCCTCTGCCTGGAATGTTCTTCCTCTAGATCTTAATATAGATGGCTCCTTTTTGATATTCAGGTCTCAGTAAAATGTCACTTAATCCCAGAAGACTTTCCTGTCCATCCAATCTAAAGAAGCACTTCTAACACTCTATTTCTGTTTCTCCTTGTTTATATTGTTTATCATGTTGCTAATCACCACCTGATATTTTCTAGTTCATTTGTTTTTTTTAATCTCTTTCTCCCTACCTAGAATGCAAGTTTCACTAGAACGGGGACCTTGCCTACCTTGATCTATCTCTAATCGCAGTCCCTAGAATAGTGCCTGATACAGAGTAGGCTCTCAATAAATGTTTTCAGAATGAACAAATGAATGAAATGGAACTAGACTTAAAGAAAATCATGCAATAAAACTAAATCAGAAGCTGTCAAGAGAAAGGAACTTTATTAAATAAATAAATTTATTAAATGCTAATTATGCTTCAGGATCTTCAGATACCTTTTCTTATTAAATATTTACAAAATCTTACAAAGTACATAATATTATCCCTATTTACTATTCACAGATGAAGGCTAGGAAAAGTCTAATAAGCAGTTCAGTGACAAAAGTGACATGATTTTCACATCTGACTGATAAGCCTGTGCTCTTGCCATTCTTTAATGTATAAACCCAACCCAATTCTTCACTTTATGACCCTCTTTTAAAAATGGTCTCGACAACTAGGAGTCTAGTAGAATGCTGATTGCAGTGACTGGGACTTTAAGCCTGATAAAACTAGTGACTGAGACCAGAAGACAGAGTAGCACTAATCCAGCTGGGCACAGTAAATGAAAATACTGTGAGCTGGTGAGGTGTTTACAAGTCAAAGACCTTCTGAATTGCTCTCCTGGCCAAAACACTCAGCTCAAATTCAACTGAAAGATGACATCCTAGAGCCTAGAATGCTCTACGAACACTGTACAGTCTGAAAATACCAAGTCAGCTTAACCCTGACTAACCTAATCCTTAATCATTTCCTTCCCAAGTCAAACAGACACACTTTGACTATCATGGATGAGAAAATACAAAAGTTGTTATATATGTAAATCTAAATGCCAACCCTTAAATGACTCAGATATGGCTGCTCTTCCCATGGCAGGCTCTGCCATCCCTCAGTGATTTCCCTGCAGCTTGACTCTGTCACTCTGTTCCATCTCCCCAAAGAAGATCCAACTACACAGGGCATTCTCAAGTAATGTAACCCTCAGCAAGATCTCATGACAGTAACACATCTTGTCCTCAGAGCATTTCCACCATGTCACAGGCTCTCCCTCATGTCCCTCTGCTTTCCAAAATCTGTGTTCCCAAATGGGACCCTCTCCACTAGACAGAGCCTACACAAAAAAAGATACTCAGCTCTCTGGATTCACTGCTTCTCTGCCAGGCCAGTTTGCCTTCCCTGGCTTACCTTCATCTTATTATATATTTACATACAACATATTTGCAAAGAACTGCATTACATTTTTATCCTGAAAATTTCTTATAATTCTTTTTTTTTTTTTTTTTTTTCCTTGCGTTATGCGGGCCTCTCACTGTTGTGGCCTCTCCCATTTGCGGAGCACAGGCTCCGGACGCGCAGGCTCAGCGGCCATGGCTCACGGGCCCAGCCGCTCCGCGGCATGTGGGATCTTCCCGAAACGGGGCACGAACCCGCGTCTCCTGCATCGGCAGGCGGACTCTCAAGCACTGCGCCACCAGGGAAGCCCTCTTATAATTCTTATAATGTGTAAACATTACAGTTAAAGAAGCATACCTAATTTCTAAGGTGCTACAGAAGAATGAGAATACTAGCAAAACTTTAAATGCTAAAGATGATCATCTGAACTCTCAAAAACAAACCAATGTCAAATATACAAACATCATGTCACTAATTAGTGTTAGACTTCATCAAAATAGGTTAACAACAGTTCATGTAACTAAGAAATAGTATCAAAGCTCTATCTCACAAAGCACCGGGCCCATAGAATTATACAGATGAATTCTACCAAATCTTCAAAGGAATGGATAATTCCAATGTTTGCAAGTAAAAGGTAAAGAGATTTAAAATTCTTTGTAAAATGTCAGAATGACTGTTTTAAAAAAGATAAAAAAACCATAGTGCCATCTCACTTATGGATATCATATGATTCATACTGTTATTCAGATTAAAATATCAGTACAGAAATCCTGATGAAAAAGAGTCAACAGAATCCATCAATACTTTAAAAGAATAATACATGGGGCTTCCCTGGTGGCACAGTGGTTGAGAGTCCGCCTGCCGATGCAGAGGACACGGGTTCGTGCCCTGGTCCGGGAAGATCCCACATGCCGCGAGCGGCTGGGCCCGTGAGCTATGGCCGCTGAGCCTGCGCGTCCGGAGCCTGTGCTCCGCGGCGGGAGAGGCCACAACAGTGAGAGGCCCGCGTACGGCAAAAAAAAAAAAGAATAATACATGCATGCTCATGTGAGGTTCATACTTGTAAGACAAAGATAGTTCAATATTAGGGATCTACCAGTGTAGTTTATTTACCTCATTAGCAGGTCAAAGGAGGAAAAAAAAATGATAACGTTTATAAATTTGAAAACATGTTTGATAAAACTCAACATAAATTCCTAACTTCAAAAATTCTTAATAAAACAAAAAAGTATATATAAGTCCCTTAACATGATTATATATTTATGTATGTAAATATAGACATAGTCCAAAGCTTATATCATGATTAATGATTAAATTCTAGAAACAATCCTACTAAACTCAGGAACAAAACAGAGATGCACACTATCATCATGATTATTTAACATTATTCTAGAAGTATAAGTCAATGCAATTATAACAGAGGGAAAAAAATGAGAGCTATAAACAGCAAAGGAAGAAGCAAAATTATCAGTACTGGGCTTCCCTGGTGGCGCAGTGGTTGAGAGTCTGCCTGCCGATGCAGGGGACACGGGTTCGTGCCCTGGTCCAGGAAGATCCCACATGCCGCGGAGCGCCTGGGCCCGTGAGCCATGGCCGCTGAGCCTGCGCGTCCGGAGCCTCTGCTTCGCAGCGGGAGGGGCCGCAGCGGTGAGAGGCCCGCGACCGCAAAAAAAAAAAAAAAAAAAAATTATCAGTATTTACAGCTAATATAATTAAATAACAAGAAGACCTATAAAAATCAACTAGAAAAACTATAACAAAGAGTAAAAGAATTCAGTACAGTGGCTTTTCTGTATATAAGAAAAAAATTAGAAAACATTATGCCATAAAAGATCTCATTTATAAGAGTAATAACTGGGGCTTCCCTGGTGGCGCAGTGGTTGAGAATCTGCCTGCTAATGCAGGGAACACGGGTTCGAGCCCTGGTCTGGGAGGATCCCACATGCCACGGAGCAACTGGGCCCGTGAGCCACAACTACTGAGCCTGCGCGTCTGGAGCCTGTGCTCCGCAACAAGAGAGGCCGCGAGAGTGAGAGGCCCGCGCACCACGATGAAGAGTGGCCCCCGCTTGCCACAACTAGAGAAAGCCCTCGCACAGAAACGAAGACCCAACACAGCCATAAATAAATAAATAAAGCAAACTGTCAACAAGTAAAAATAAACACAATTATTTTAAAAAAAAGAGTAATAACTAAGCAAAAAATTCCTAAGAATAAATTTAGTAACTTATTCTTAAATGTAAAAGATCTATATGAAGAACTTTAAGACTCTAAAAAAGCCATAATAGAAGTCTCAAATAAATTAAAGAAGTATCCTGTTCCAGGGCATTGTAAAATTATTGATTTATCTCAATTTAAATTGTAAAGGTAATGCAATCTTGATAAGAATACCAAAAGAATTTTTGTCATTGTTGTTTGCAACCAGCTGATTCTGAAGGTCAGATAGTAAAATGAAACACACTAAAGTAGCCAGGGTAAATTCTAGGTTTTAAAACATTATAAAGCTATAGTAATTAAAATAATTTGTATTGGGTGCATGAAAAGCAATGAAATAGAAAAAAGTCCTGCAATAGACCCAATGTATATAAAAAACTTAGTATATAATAAAATTGCACTTCAAACTAGTTGAGAAAAAAATGGATTATTCTAGTAGGCTGGAAAAATAAAACTAAATTTGTATCTACATTACTTCTCATAACAATTTCTGATTGATCAAAGGTAAAAAGGAAACAGTGTGTAATCTCTACCTCTTCTAAACGTAAATATGCTTTCTAAGTGAAACACAAAAATTCCAAAACTATAAAAGAAAATAGCTAAATCTGACAGCATAAGAATTTGTTTTAATCTATAAAGAAAAAAATACCATGAGTCAAAACACAAACAACAAACTGCAAAAATATAATGGCAGCACATATGACAAATGGCAATTTTTCTTATAGAGAGAGAACTCATAACTTGGTCAGAAGACTATAATGCAGTAGGAAAAAGGCAAAGGACATGAACCAGAAGTGCACAAAATATAAATACTAACAAACAGATTTTATCCAAAAAATTGCTCAATTTTAGTCATAAAGAACTGAAAAATATAATGATATACCATTTTCACCTATCTAACAGGCAAAGTTCAAAAAGTTTAAAAATGCACTGTTTTGGGAAGAACGTGGGGATTCAAGAACTCTCACCTAGCACTAATGGAAATATACACTGGTCAGCCCCCAGGGAGCTCCTTTTGACAATATCTATCAAAATTAGAGCTACAGGAACTTCCCTGGTGGCACAGTATTTAAGAACCCGCCTGCCAATGCAGGGGACACGGGTTTGAGTCCTGGTCTGGGAAGATCCCACATGCCGCGGAGCAACTAAGCCCGTGCGCCACAACTGCTGAGCCTGTGCTCTAGAGCCTGCAAGCCACAACTGCTGAGCCTGCGTGCCACAACTACTGAAGCCCGCGTGCCTAGAGCCCGTGCTCCGCAGCAAGAGAAGCCACCGCAATGAGAAGCCTGCACACCGCAACGAAGAGTAGCCCCCACGCACCGCAACTACAGCCCAAGCACAACAACGAAGACTAGAGCCCACACGCAACAACGAAGACCCAATGCAGCCAAAAATAAATAAATATTAAAAAAAAAAAAAATTTGAGCTACATACTCTTTGACCTAGAATTCACAATTCACTTCTAGGAATGTATTAAAGATACACACATGGGAAAGAGATATCTTAAAAAAAAAAAAAAATTCAGTGTAGCATAGTCTATTAGAGCAGAAACCTGGGGAAAACTTAAATGTCCACCAGCAAGGAATGATTAAATAATGAATAACAGTTCACCCATACAATGGAATATTGAGCAGCCAGTTTTAAAAAAAAAATGCAGTAGATCTGAAAAGCACAAGGATCAGAAGAGTTTATATAATATGCTCCCATTTGTATGAAAAGGGGACTGGAATCACATAGATATGTTTGTACATGCTTAAAACATTACTCAAAAGATGCAAGAAAAACTGATAATGATAGTTGGTTCTGGGGAGGGAGTTTAGAGATCAGGAATAGAAGGAAATTTAATTTTTTATTAAACACATTTTTACACTGTTTGAATGTATTAGCTTGGGTATTTTTAAGTTAAAAAAATAATATAACTTTTATTTTACTTTCAGACTTAAAGTACTACAAGTCACTCACCAATGTTGCTTTTAGATAAAATTTTTCTTTTTTCTTGATTTTCAAAAAAATTTTTTATTGGAGTATAGTTGATTTACAATGTTGTGTTACTTTCTGCTGTACAGTAGATAATTTTTTTCTTTTTAAATAAATAAAATAATCATTTACTATTTCCTTTACAAAGCATAAAATTATACAGAACATTCAAAATGTTCCAGAAAGTGAACTTCTAAAATTCTTTCCTCTAAAAATGTGGATCCTTAGACCCTTAAGCATAATCCTAATGATTTAACCACTGGTTTTGAATACATAACACACTGGTTAACAAAGAGTAAGCAAACACTTTATAAATGCTTGTTGGATGTGATAAAGAAAAAATAAACTAGATGAAACAAATATACTCCCCAATACTAGTCTTCAAATATAAGCAGTAACTTCCTGGTTATATCAAAGGCTTGGAGAATTTCCAGTCACCCTCAGAACAACCACAGAGCCAGATATACTGGTCAGAGTGGGTTTTTTGTTGTCGTTGTTGTTGTTGCAGGCCTCTCACTGTTGTGGCCTCTCCCGATGCGGAGCACAGGCTCCGGACGCGCAGGCTCAGCGGCCAATGGCTCACGGGCCCAGCCGCTCCGCGGCATGTGGGATCTTCCCGGACCGGGGCATGAACCCGTGTCCCCTGCATCGGCAGGCGGACTCCCAACCACTGCGCCACCAGGGAAGCCCCTGGGTGGTTTTTTGATGATACACTGTTTCCCAAGCAATTGCCACTTTTGTCTTTCCACTCTAGCTTATCGAAGATCAGCACATCTTTTCCTCAGCCTCCCTTAGGTAAGGTTTATCTGGGACAAATGAAAGAAGTACTTTCCTTTCAACTAACCCAGCTGACGACTGATCTATCCAAAATTCAGTGCTTACTATATAGTAGGAGCACAAATAAGGATTTGTTAAGATACATTAATGTTTGAAAGGGAGATTACACAAGGCAGTGAATTTTCCTTTGGGTGAGAGAGCATGTGGGGGGGGGGGGAACACGGCACAAAAACAATGTTTTAAAATACTATTTAATAAGTATTAAGTTCAACTTCTTTTGAACTGTTAAACACACAAGGCAAGCTTCAGAGCCTTCACAGGCTTCTCTGTTTTATTGGGAAAACAAAGTATGTGTAACCTGACCTCATTTATACTGTGCAGGTGTTTTTGTGTGTGTGTTTGTTTTTCCCATTTTCTCTTTCAATAGTGAGTGCTACCTAATATCCATTAAGGCTCCAAATTTTTCTGCAAGGTACTCTATACCTGATTAACTATTCATATAGTAGAAGATGGTTTGCTTAGCCCTTTACAACTTTTTCCAGTCCATTATCAGTATCAAGTTCCAATAGCCACATAACTCCAGCAAATGATACTATATATGAATGAAACAGTATGGCAGAGGAAACAGTATTAAACTATTTTTAAAATACAGTGAAGGGCTTCCCTGGTGGCGCAGTGGTTGAGAGTCCGCCTGCCGATGCAGGGGATGCGGGTTCGTGCCCCGGGCCGGGAAGATCCCACATGCCGCAGAGCGGCTGGGCCCGTGAGCCATGGCCGCTGAGCCTGTGCGTCCGGAGCCTGTGTGTCCGAAGCCTGTGCTTCACAACGGGAGAGGCCACAACAGTGAGAGGCCCGCGTACAAAAAAAAAAATACAGTGAAGATACAGACATATACATTAAGTATCCTAAAATTAATTTGCTACAAGTTACCCTGGTAGAATGAAAACATTACAAGTTCGAAGATGCTACATCCATTATCAGGTAGTTGTTCAGGCAATAGCTGAATCCAACTTATTTATTTTAAGTAGTAGTTCACATAGAGTATATATTCTTTCTAGATACTTCTGATCTAAAATAAGTGTAGGATTCTCTTCCAAATCCCTTTTTTTGGTACTTAAAAAAGCTTACTGCTAGAGCCATCTCTTTACCTGTAAGGTATTTCTTGGGTCCAATACCTTATTCCCAAGAACGAAGTTCTAAAGTCAAGCATCCCTACACAATTACAAAGTCTTTGGGAAACTCTAGGAGACAGTGCAGAACTCTAGGATTCAAGAGTGAAAAAGGAAATATAACAGAGAAACGCTCAAGTGAACATTTCAATAAAAATGTGTAGTGTTTTGTCCAATAAAATATGTAAAAGATTTTTTTTTTTAAACGAGTGAAAAAGGTGAGACATTTAATATCGGGAAGGGGGTGGTTTCTAGAGAATGCAGTCAACTGTGGAATTTTGACACCTCCACTATTTAATTTCTATACATAGTATACGATAAATACCATTCTCTTCCTGAGAATTACTAAAACGTGTGCATGTACAACTGCCTCACCATGATGAAGTATCTGTGCCTGAAGAGATGCAGTGAGAATTTGGAAGTCATTTGGTCCTGAAGCCTTTGGACAAAAGCTGATCTGAGAGGAGGCCTCTTTATGAGTTCTGGACTCATGCAGCCTCCTTTGATGATAAACAGACCTAGCTTTGGAAGTATGTACATTTCCATAATTGCTCAGAAGTTCCACTGGACGATGAACAAGTCATAGTAATTTTTAAGAAAGATTACTTAGAGTTTTGTTTTGTTTTTTAGCAATCACCACTTTAAAAGAAAATAAGTTTTAAACCTTCCAGAAACTTTAAAATAGTGTTAAATTATAGAACAACACAATTCAATAAACAACCGCACTTCTGCAGTATATTTAAAAATTAAGAAAAAATTGAATATGATCAATAATATTGTAATAACCTTGTATGGGGACAGATAGTTACTAGACTTATCGTGGTGATCATTTCACAATATATGCAAATGTCCAATCACTATGTAGTATACCTGAAACTAACATGATATTGTACATCGAATATTTCAATTTTTTTAAATACTGGAAAAATCTTTGAAAATAAAAATGTTAATGATTGAAAAGCAAAAAAAATTAAGTAAAAATTAAACGGGTTATATGATTAGACATAAAAATACTTGAAGCATAAACTCTATAAAGTGAGAGGGAGGATGACAACTCTTTTTTCACTTAACTCTTCTAAGCTCTACACATTAAAAAAAAATGTTTTGGGGCTTCCCTGGTGGCCCAGTGGTTGAGAGTCTGCCTGCCGATGCAGGGGACACGGGTTCGTGCCCTGGTCCGGGAAGATCCCACATGCCACGAAGCGGCTGGGCCCGTGAGCCATGGCCGCTGAGCCTACGCTCCGGAGCCTGTGCTCTGCAACGGGAGAGGCCACAACAGTGAGAGGCCCGCGTACAGCAAAAAAAAAAAAAAAAAAAAAATGTTTTCAATTAAAACATATTACTTTTGAAATCATAAAAATACAGATTCAAAAAGAACTTTTAATCTAAATGAGGTTTTTAAAATAGGTTAATCACATTCATTTAGAAACAATCTATTCTAGGCCTTCAGAAATCAACTAAGAGTTAATACAAATACATCTTACGCTTTTTTTTTTTTTCCAAAAAAAACCGTTAGTCTAAGAAACAAACCTTTCCACAGAGGCCAGAAGAACTGATTTCTCAATCCATTAAACTCTTAAAGCACAGGCCCAGCTTTGGCAGATTATCAAAAGTCTTCACTATGCTAGTTAGTTTTGTAGGAGCCACACTGTTGTTCATATGCACTGAAATTTTCATAAGTGATTGTGACTAACATACAGTCATTTTATGTCCTATATCAGTCAACACGCTGTTTGTGGTAGTGCTGAAAAATGCACCCCCAAATCAACTTTATTTATTTTTTGGCCGCGTTGGGTCTTCGTTGCTGCAGGTGGGCTTTCTCTAGTTGCGGCGAGAGAGGGCTACTCTTCGTTGCAGTGCGCGGGCTTCTCCTTGAGGTGGCTTCTCTTGTTGTGAGGCACGGGCTCTACGCGCACAGGCTTCAGTAGCTGTGGCACACAGGCTCAGTAGTTGTGGCTCGCGGGCTCTAGAGCGCAGGCTCAGTAGTTGTGGCCCACAGGCTTAGTTCCTCCACAGCATGTGGGATCTTCCCGGGCCAGGGCTCGAACCCGTGTCCCCTGCACTGGCAGGCGGATTCTTAACCACTGCACCACCAGGGAAGTCCCAAATCAACTTTAGAACAGAAGTTAGGATGGGGCAAACCTCTACGTGAAAGGTCACACAACTGTCATGACACCCTGTAGAAGAAAGACTTATACAAAAAAAAAAGATAATAAGCACAGCATTTATCTGATAACACTAAATAGAATGAGGCTTCTCATGGCCACAGGGTTTCTTCTTGGGGTGAAGAAAATACTCTAGAATTAGATGGGTGATGGCTGCACAACTTTTATGAATATATTAAAAACCGCTGAACTGTATACTTTAAAGGGGTGAATTTTATGGTATGTGAGTTATATCTCAATTAAAAGAAAACTAACTAAATAAATAAATCTCAAGAAATAAAATACCAGCCAAAAATGAGGAAAGACGTTCTGAAATGCATGTACAATATTTTAGCAGAGCCATTAGCTGGGCCCAGGAAGTTAAGCAAGACATACAAGGCAAGGCTAACACACTGGTGGTTTCAAAGGTAATCTGTTCTGTACTTTGATTTCAAAAAGAAGATATATAAAGAGCCTCAAACTCAACCCCCGAATTTTTATTCTTCTTCTGAGAAGCTGCCTTCTGAAAAATTACCATTGGTTTTCTGAATGTGCCCAGACAAAAGCAGGGTGAACACGCTGCAGTCCATTACTTCCAGAAGTGGCCAGTCCTTCAGCCTAATCACGTCGGTCGATGACAAGAGACGAGGGCCTACAAGTGCACCCAGCATTGTGCAGCCTTCCTCCACCACAGGAATTCTTTCATTCCCCTGAACTCTACTGAATGTGGAATGCTTTTAGAGAGGACATCTAAGAGATCCGTGTGGCTGAGCCATTTTCCTTTTCTTTTAGTACAATGGACTCCTTTTTGGTTTCAATGGACTTTTACAGTATGGATAAATAAAAGCAAAGAACACATCACCTATTTGCAGAGGAAGAGCTACAAGATCACTCAGTCTATCCATGTCCAAATATAACAACCCACAGGACTGAAATTCCTTTCCAGGAGATGTGCTTTTTTTTTTTTTTTTTTTTTTTTTTTTTTTTGTTTTTTTTTTTCTTGCGTTATGCGGGCCTCTCACTGTCGTGGCCTCTCCCATTTGCGGAGCATAGGCTCCGGACGCGCAGGCTCAGTGGCCATGGCTCACGGGCCCAGCCGCTCCGCGGCATGTGGGATCTTCCCGAAACGGGGCACGAACCCGCGTCTCCTGCATCGGCAGGCGGACTCTCAAGCACTGCGCCACCAGGGAAGCCCAGGAGATGTGCTTTTGAAAGCAAAAGAAAATAAAAGCATATAAATAAGGCCATCCCTAAGGCTGTAACTGTCAGTCATACCTATTAAGAGTTTACATAAAGCCATAAGGGAAAAACTTTTTTTTTTGCTAAAAACTAAAGGATAATGGCCAGAAGGGAACATGAGTGGGGCACTGGTAATAGTCTGTTAAGTGTTGACTGCATGAGTGGGTTCAGTTTGTGAAAATTCATCAAGCTATAGAATCATGAGTTGCACTTTTTATAATGTGTGTATGTCCATAAAAGTTAAAAATAAAATAAATAAAAGGGAAATCGAGTTGCTGAATGAATAGTAAAAACTTCCTTTCTAAACCAAACCAAACCATAAAATTTAAGAGTAACGATGATGATGATGATGATGATGATGATGATAATGACAACTTCAGCTAACTCATAATAAAGCACTATAATGCCAGGCACTATGCTAAACGCTTTACCTACACTTTCCCTTCTAATGAAATAATATATTCTTGCATTTTAAGAAAGGGCTGCACCATGTATGACCTATAAATATGTTTGTCTAAAACCCAATACCTGGCAGGAACTGGTACAACCCAATATTTCGTTTCACAGTAAATTACCTTTGAGTGAGTCTAAATCCCCTATACTGTCTAGAAGGACAAGACCCCTTCACCCACCCGGATACACGTCCACACCCCAACAATGCACGTAGAGTTTGAAAAGAATTAAACTTCCTGCTGTTTCTTCGCTTCATCTCCACGGAGGATAATTTCATGAAAGCTGGACTAGAAAAACAACTGTTTCTAATCCAAACCTCCCTCACTGCTCCATGCATTCAGTCACTCTTATAATTCCACAGAATCCTGGCCTCTTATAATTTGGCAGAAGTCTGGCTAGGCCTGCAATTCTTTAAGCACATTTTTGAACAAGAATCCAAAGGTACAAGGAGGAAGCAGGAGAATAACCTTTTTGCATCCTGGAAACATCTTAAGATCAAATCCCCACTCATTTAACTTCAGGAGCTGATGAATTTTGTTATAATGGCATTATATTATAATACACTGCTACTAAAATTTAAATGTTTAAAAACTAGTCATCAAGCACCTTCTATTTGTTAGACACTACAGAGTTCTTTACATCCTTCATCTCAAATTAATCCCCAAAATAGCTAACATTTACTGAGTGCCTACCATGTACCAGACACCACTTTAAGTGCTTTACATGTATTAATTCATTTAATGTCATAACACCCCTATGAGGTGAATACTATTATATTCCTTCTCATTTTTCAAATGAGGAAACTGAGGCGTAGAAAGGTTGAGAAACTTACCAAAGGACACACAATGAGAAGCAGCAGAGCAAAGATCTGAAGGCAGGCAATTAAGTGTGCGAGTTCACAGCCTTAACCACTGCACTCCACTGCCCCTCATCACTCAGTGAAGCAGATATTATCCCCCTGGCAGAGAAGACAATACTGAGTTCAGAGTATATAATTTATTTGCCCAAGGTCAGACAGCTAGTAATGGATGGGCTTGGAATCAAATCCAGGTCTACAGGATGTCAATGTTCATGCTATCGCGTTGGCCAAAAAGTTCGTTCGGGCTTTTCCGTAAGATGTTATGGGACAAAACCTGAACGAACTTTTTGGCCAACCCAATATTTCCATTCTCCTCCCAGCCTACTGGAGCGAGTGATAAAATAGAGCTGACACCCAGCTTCTCTGCAGTGAACGAGAATGGAAAGAAAGCCATCTAAGACATCTTCCCCCAACACCACTGCTTTCTTCCTCTAAGCTTCAAGACCTTTTCTATAGTAATGTTTGCTTTTTTCTGAGTTTACACAGCTTTTCGACAGCACAGAGTAGCAAAGAAAAGAGAACACAGTAAAAGGAACATGTGAGCTATAAGTGACTGCAATACAAAATGAAACCAGGAAAAGCATTTTTAGACAGTTTACTGCAAAAAATTTATAGTGAGCAGACCAACTAAGTCCTCTTATTGTGCATTATACACAAAAAAGAAAATACTCTTTTTCATACCTATTCTTTAACCAAGCATAGCCTTCATTGTGTTATCCAAGAGAGAGTCTCTGGGCCCAAAGCCTTTAAAGTTCTCTAGACAGGTTTTCTGCAAAGTCTGGTTCCTGAGGATAGGGCAAGGTTTCTCTCCTTTTGGTGCTATTAACGTTTCGGGCTGGATATTTCTTTATAGTGTGGGGCTGTCCTAAATATTGTAGGATGTTTAGCAGCATCCCTGATCTCTACCCACTAGACACCAGTAGGACAACTTTCTCCCATGCTCCCTGCAGTTATGACAACCAGCATGTCTTTAAACATGCCATAAGCCCCCCAGGGGACAAAATCATCCCATGTTGAAAACCACTGGGACAGGTCTCCAGTTCTAATAACTCAAGTTATTCTTACTTTTGGCCCCCTTTCACTTGTGTTCTTATCTATATTATTCTCATCTGTACTTGCTGCTTTATAAACATTCTTATTTGTTTTCCATATTCAGACAGGGGCCATGTTTATATTTTTTATATCTCCCACAGCCACAAGTAATTCATTCTGTTTAGAAGGCTCAACAAAAATGTCAAGAAACCTAGGTGCTCCATGATTCTGAATAAACAGTAGGCAGAGGCTTCCCTGGTGGTGCAGTGGTTGAGAATCCGCCTGCCAATGCGGGGGATGCAGGTTTGGAACGTGGTCCGGAAAGATCCCGCATGCCACAGAGCGAGCGGCTGGGCCCATGCACCAGAACTACTGAGCCTGCGCTCTAGAGCCCGCAAGCCACAACTACTGAAGCCCGTGTGCCTAGAGCCTGTGCTCCGCAGCGAGAGAAGCCACAGCAGTGAGAAGCCCGTGCACCGCAACAATGAGTAGCCCCTTCTCTCCGCAGCTGGAGAAAGCCCGTGCGCAGCAACGAAGACCCAATGCAGCCAAAAATAAATAATTTTTTTAAATAAATTTTTTAAAAAAAAGAGTATGCAGGAGTTCCTTGTACTAGTCTTGCAACTTTTCTCTAAGTTCAAAATTATATCAATATAAAAAGTTACAAAAACATTACTAGAAATATGGGAGAAAATATTTGCAAATCATTTATCTGATAAGCGGTTAATATCTAGAATATAAAGAACTATTAAAACTCAACAACAACCAAAAATATATAACCCGATTTAAAAATGGACAAAAGACTTGAACAGACATTTCTCTAAAGATGATTTACAAATGGCCAACAAGTATATGAAAAGATACTCAAGATCACTCATCATTAGACAAATGCAAATCAAAATATGAGCTATCACCTCACACCCATTAGGATGGCTACTACTTAAAAAAGCAGAGGGCTTCCCTGGTGGCGCAGTGGTTGAGAGTCCGCCTGCTGATGCAGGGACACGGGTTCATGCCCCGGTCCGGGAAGATCCCATATGCCAAGGAGCGGATAGGCCCGTGAGCCATGGCCGCTGAGCCTGTGCGTCCAGAGCCTGTGCGCTGCAACGGGAGAGACCACAGCAGTGAGAGGCCCGCATACCGCAAAAAAAAAAAAAAAAAAAA
>NW_006780658.1:2375725-2397095 GCF_000442215.2 Lipotes vexillifer | reverse complement strand
AAAAAAAAAAAAAAAAAAAAGCAGAAGTGTTGGTGAGGAAGTGGAGAAGTTGGAACCCTTGTGAACTGCTGGCAGGAGTGTAACATGGTGCAACCACTATGGAAAATAGTATGGCAGTTCCTCAAAATTAAAAACAGAACTACCATATGATCCAGCATTCGCACTTCTAGGTATATAATCAAAAAAAATTGAAAGCAGCATCTCAAAGACATATTTACACACCCATGTACATAGGCGCATTACCACAAGAGTCAAGAGGTGGAAGCAACCCAAATATCCACGTTCTACAACACAGATGAATCTTGAGGACATTTTGCTAAGTAAAATAAGCCAGCCACAAAAAGACAAATACTGAATGATTCTATTTATCTGCGTTATCTAAAGCAGTCATTCATAGAAACAGGAAGTTGAATGGTAGTTATAAAAGGATTGAGGTAGACAAAAATGGGAATTACTGTTTAACAGATACAGAGTTTCAGTTTTTCAAGATGCAAAAGTTCTGGAGATCTGTTGCATAACAATGTGAATATACTTAAGACTACTGAGCTGTACACTTAAAAATGGTTCTTCAGATGGTAAATTTTATGTTATATGATGTTATCACAATTTTAAAATATTTTAAAGAAAAGAAAATATTTTAGAAATTATTTAGATTAAGTTCTCATTCTAAAAGAAGTAGAAAAGCAACCAAAGAACCTGCATAGTACTAATCTTCTCTGATTCCCTGATGAGATTAATCTGATAAACATTTATGGCATACTCACTCTGTATGAGGCACCAAGGTAGTACAGCATATCTGAAGGGAGACATACAATAACTAAAAGGTAAAAACAGGCATAATGCTAACCCAAACATTCACAGCCATAACTTCTACCCAATTTCAGGAAGGTAAAAATGTTTTTCAACTCAAATTCAACACTGCCAAAGGGAAATTTAGTCAACTGCTTGAGGAAATATCAAGTTTTCATCCTATAAGACCTCATCTCTCTCTGGAATGGTGATTAGTGATAACTGCATGGGTGAAAAGAACCACAAAGCAACTTCTGTTTCCCCATGGTTGGAGGAGCTGAGAAGGAGGTAGCTAACAGATTTACCTGTTAAGAATTGAGTTACTTTGGTCTTCAACATGATTCAAAAAGCTCCCCAAAGTAGAAAATGTCCATTTTGTACATGAGAAGTCTATAAACTCCTCATGCTGGATGTTTCCTAAAATGCCATTCCTTCTACTCAATAACTAGTGTAGAGGAAACATATATTTTGATGACATGAGGTAGAATAAGATAAAGTTGATGACATTTATTCCTTTCTAAGGTATTCCCACACTCTCAGTAAGCTATTTTCTGTTCTGTCATGCAACTTATCTGACACATCTCTCCTTTGAGTACAAACCAAGAATGTTTGAGTTCCAAATCTCAAGTCTATGAATCACCGTTTCTACACCCAGGCAGCCAAAATTGTTCATTTATATTTCCCTACTCTTTGATACTCACTAAATACTATGTATAATTTTATTTTGCATGATGCTTTTGGAAGGGAAGCTATAGATTGAACTTTTTTTTTCAGTTGAGCTCCAGGATGTTCTTTTGTACTTACCTTTGAAAGCTGAGGCATGCCTAATGCCCTAAAATCCATAACAACCCAACCAAATAATTGAACCACCTTTGTTAGGGCAGACTGAGTTAAAGCAGAGAATGTTGCCTAGCTTCCTCTGAAGAGCCAGCTTCAATTCTCAAAATTCCTGCCTTACAACCAGAAACAGAGTCACCTGTCAAACTGATGAAAACCACTTGCCTAGGCTAATGTTCAGAATTCTATATATTTAATCTGCATTTTCTTTGGTCATTATTTAAAGGGCTTCTGGATGGACCACACATTGCACAAGTCACCAGAGTTGATGAGAAAAACAAAGAGTAAATACAAGTGAATGGTGTAAATAAATTACTTTATCTCCTCAACTTGATTCCATTCCCATGTACTTGAAACATTTATTACAAATAATCTAAAGTGTTACAAACTGAGTGCTAACAGTACCTCAGAAATAACCCCCATGCGAATGCTTTGCCAAATCTTGTCCTTGCCTATAAAGACAGTGTGGCACAGAGAAGAGGAGGGCTTTGGAATCGGGGCAGACAAGGGAAATATTTTCATCCCAGCTCTGCCACTTAGCAGTTGTGTAACCCTGGGCACACAGTAGTCTGAGCTTCAGTTTCCCCAGCTGTAAAATGAAGATAACCACAGCTGCCTCAAAGGACCATGAGGATTCAGTGAGAAAGCATCAGTGAAAGCACCTGGCATGTTGCAGCCACTCAACAGTCAGAATGAGCAGGGCCCTGTGGTTTCCAGCTGATAGAATGATAACAAACGCAGTCATACAACTTGGTGTCTCCTCTTCATTTTCAAGGCATCATTATTTCTAGAATTATTGTAAGATGTTGTTATTATCAGAATGCAAGCGTCTGGAACAGTGCAGGCACACCAGAGAGACTTCACAGAGGCATGAAACTCAAGGAAGTTGAACTCTGGCTGGAGAGAAAAAGTACCTTAAAAATGAGTCATAACACAAAATGTTCAACTGTCTGTCACAGATCATAAGTTCAAAGGAGGGAATGATTACTTAAAGCTGACTTACCAAGCAAGAGTTCATAGAAGAGCAGGAAATTGAGGGAAGCCTTGGAATAAGGACAAGACACAGCTATGAGGGAAGAGGAATGAGAAATCTCTCAGAGAATGGAATACAGCTTTTAACCAGTAGCAGCAGTGGGCATGTGTACCCATCAGGTATTCGGGGAATAATAAAGAGACCAGTTTTACTGCAGTGCAGAGCTTTGTGTAGGAGAGCAACAGAAGATAAGGTTGAGTAAGGTAAAGTAGTCAGGGATGTCATTAGGAGAACTCTACAAATTTCAGAGAAATAAATCATGGTTGGTAGAAATCACAGACTTTTTGAAAGAAACAATGTACAACCCAGTGAGTTTAGAAGAATGATCTATCAGAGACATCAGTGACTGGATTGGAAGGGAGAGTGACCAGAGACTAAGCGACCAGTTACGAAGCCACTGTCACAATCCTAGCAGGACGTGATGAAAAGCCTGAATTAGGATCGTGGCAGCATGACTATAAAGATGGAGACAGAGATGAGAGGTATGACACAGTCTCACAGATTTAAATGAAGTGGGGAGAAGCAAAGGTGACATGGTAGTTTCAAGAGTGGGAGACTGAGAAAAAGCACCATGACAGAAAGAGACAAGTCTGGAGATGAAATTAATCTATGAACACAGGAGGCAAATTCAGTTTCAGACAGGTTGTTATGGAGGTGACACCAAGAAAGAAAACAATAAGTCAGCATGCAAAGATGTGGACTCTAGATGGGAAGGAGAGCCCTCTGCTCAGAAGGGATGGCTGAATCCATGGAAGTTGCAAAGATTCTGGTGCAAAGAAACAAAATGGCACCAGCACACTGAGTACAGCTGTCCTCAAAACCCAGGCTCATAAGGAAGTGAAAACCTAACAGAAGTCAGAGGAGGAAAAGAAAAACATAAGTGTGTCACCAAGGATGGGGGGATGAGTCTTAAGAAGACAAAGGTGGTCAAGAAAGCCAGATCCTACAGAAAAATCTATGAAGATGAAGGCTGGAAACAAGCCATCACACGTGGCAGTTATGAGGCCTCTGGAGACATGCAAAAAAACAGGTTTGAAAAAGAGTCAGATGATAATAGGAAATAAATAAGTAGCAAGAAAGCAGAAGCAGTGTCTATGGTCTCTGTTTTCAAAGGCACTTTTCTAAGAGAAGTCTCTTTCAGATTTTTCCTTTGGAATACAAGAACATGTGGTTTTAAGAACATGAAAGAATCTGATAATACAAACTGTCCTTAGTGGTCTCAGGCCCTGGTCTTCTCATCCACTCTCCTTGTTCCATCTGATTTCTTGGTTACCCTGTGCAACTTCTCAACGCCTCTTATTTTTTGGCTATACTCCTAGCCTCTCTCAGTAAGAGAGAGTCCTGTCTAATCACTCCTACCCCTTTCAATTCTTATTCTCTTTTTTCACTCACAGCATAGAGACAAGGATAAAAGTCAGATTTTACAAGAAAACCGAGATTTAATAACCATCCTCTTCTGTGTTTTCAAAAGAAGACCATCTTCCCAAAAGTACATAAAAAAGATACTCCCCATCATTAGTCATTAGGAAAACGCAAACTAAAACCACATTAAGCAACCACTTCATGACTATTAGAAGTACTAAAATTTAAGACTGGCAAGGATGCAGAGCAACTAGAACTCTCATACACAGAGGATGAAAATGTAAGATAGCAGTTTGGACTAGCAGTTTAGCAGTTTTTTTAAAAGCTAATATACACCTACTGGGACTTCCCTGGTGGTCCAGTGGCAAAGACTCCATGCTCCCAATGCAGGGGACCCGGGTTCAATCCCTGGTCAGGGAACTAGATCCTGCATGCCGCATCTAAAAGATCTGGCATGCCGCAACTAAAAAAAAAAAAAAAGATCCCACATGCCGCAACTAAGACCCAGCACAACCAAATAAATAAATAAATAAATAAATATTTAAAAAATGAAAGCTAATATACACGTGCCATACGATCCAGCCATTCTACTCCTAGCTATTTACCCAAGGGCAATGAAAGCAAAAGTCAATATAAAGACTTGTCCATGAATGTTCACAGGCAAAAACTGGCATCAATTCAACTGTCCAACATCATGTGAATGGATGTTCAAATGTTGGTATATCCATACAACAGAATGCTAAGCGATAAAAATGAATTAACTATTGACAGATGCAACAACATAGATGAATTTCAATGATTATGCTGGGGCGGGGGGCCGGGAGGGAAGCCAGGAAGAAAGGAAGTACATACTGTATATTTCCATTTACAAAATGCAAACTACCTCTGTAGTGACAGAAAGCATATTAATGGTTGCCCAGTGATGGACGGATTGGAGGACATTGGAAGAAAGGTATTACAAAGGGGCATGAAGAAACTTTTGAGGGTGATGGATATGTTCATTATCTCAATGGTGGTGATGGTTTCACGGGTATATATAAAACTCATCAAATTGTATATATTAAATATGTGCAATTTACCGTATGTCAATCATATCTAAAGCTGTTTTTAAAAAGGACAGTTGGGACAACCAGCAAAATTGGAATACGGACTGTGTATCAGATAATATCGTACCAATGTTAAATTTTTTTAAATGAAGAAAGTGGATATCCTAATCTCCATTAACACAGTCACCATGAAGGCTGGAGATGAGGGCTTCTCTCTGGTAAAGTGGAAACATCACTTGGGCACTCCCACTGTTATCCTATTTTTGAGAGAGAAAAAAAAAAAACTAGCTGTCCTTTCCATCAAAGAATTCCCTCTTATGCGATATTTCCAAAATACATGCCTGCCTGTACTCTTTCATGTCTAAAACTGCTTGCATTACATAATCCTTTGGGGATAAAAAATTTCCATCGCCATGTGGCTCTGTGGACCAGAGCAGGGTCTATGGCTCTAATAGGAAAATGTAAAGAGCTTCTTTGGCCACTGTCAGGATCCCAGTTCTTTACTCGCGTGATTTCTTCATCAGCAGCCACTTGGATCTCATAGATACTTAAAATACAAGCTTCCTTTCCAAGAATTCCTTGCTGCTCAAAAAGTCTCATTCTTAGACAAACCCAGGAACAGACATTTTTTTTTTTTTTTTTTTTGCGGTATGCAGGCCTCTCACTGTTGTGGCCTCTCCCGTTGCGGAGCACAGGCTCCGGACACGCAGGCTCAGCGACCATGGCTCACGGGCCCAGCCGCTCCACAGCATGTGGGATCTTCCCGGACCAGGGCACGAACCCGTGTCCCCTGCAACGGCAGGCGGACTCTCAACCACTGCGCCACCAGGGAAGCCCAACAAACCCAGGAACAGACATTTATCTAAAGAATTTAGGCCTGAGGTACCATATCAGACACTCAGGAGAGACACCAGGAAAGTGGGAAAGGTCAGAATTCCTGATTGGTCTCTCTTCTGAAATCGCTGGAGAATAAAATCCCCCAGGGTCTCAAGCCATAGGCAAGAAAGAAATAGCAAGTATAAACTACTTCTATGTATTTATGAATACAAATTACCAGGCTGAGTGCCCATCTCTGTATTCCCATTTAGCATCAAAGATATGGCTGGCACTTAGATTAAAAATAAAGTATTCAATATGGCATTATAATTATCTCTCTAAAATTAACTTTCAAAATAATCAGGATAAATTAATCTTACTCCTAACTCCAAAAAGCCACATGTTTATTCTGCTTTGTACTTTTAAAACTTTAAGAAACTAAATTTTCTCAAAGTGATCACACAGAAATATATAACATGCTCTCTCTAAAAGAAGTAAGTTCCTGTCGTCACCTGAAAATCTCAAAAATATTCTTCAATTTCTTATTCTATTATCTTACAGAAGGTACAGTGAAATGGTACTATTTACAAATTTACACAAATTCAAGATACTTTTATATCATTTAAAACACCTTAAAACTATATTTTACCTGCACATACTACATTTTATTCTATACTATATGTTACTTGGGATATTATACATTTATAACTACATATTGCTCTACAGAATAAGAGGTACAACATCACATACACTGTTCTTTACAGTCAATTTGAGGGAACATTCCAGGGAGATTTTGGCTATACATGATCTTGTCTTTTTACACCAACTTAGGACCTAACCTCCTCAGTATGAGACTCTTCCACAATCAGCCTCTGTTTTCTTACAAGACATGTAGTAGAAATTAGGGCAAGAATCTTCTTGAAGTCCCAGGGGAAAAAAAAGGATAACCTTCACCAAAACCAGCAGAGGTGCCAGGGGAAGATGGCTCCAGACCTTCCACTCCTCTGGAACCAGAAGGAGGGATTCCTACGTGCATCTCATCTTGCTAGGTCTTCCACAACCTGCAGAATCCGTATCCTGTATGTCACATACTATGCCTATTGTTTAGACTACTAATGCTTCCTAGGACATTTTCATGAGATGGACCTAGTGATGACAATTTTTCCCCAAAGAAGAAAAGACAGTGTTCTTTGCTTCATGTAATCAATGCACTCTGGTTTTCAGCATCATATCTACACTCAGTTCTAGTCCTTTCTTGTGATTGTTCATTCTCTATATTACTATCCCTGGAATATCCTTTCTTCTTTGGCTCTTACTTTACCATTGGTTTTCATCTTTCATTATATCAGTAAAGAAAATTTAACCCTATTGTCCATAAACCAAAGCCATTTCACATTCCCCTCATCTCAAACTTTTTAAATAATCTCAAATACAAAAACATGATAACACCCACTATCATGAGTATTACAGAACATTGTTCTGTTCTAACTAGTCCATTGAGGCAGGAAACATAAACAAAAAGTATAACTATTTAGAAAGTAGGAGACACAAGTACATTATTTGTAGACAATGTGATTGCATATCTTTACGGGGGAAAAAAATGTAGTGAATGAATCACCAGAAAAGCTACTAAAATTAAATGGGAAGTTTACTCAGTAAGTACTTCTACTGACTGGCAATAATCAGTCAGGAAAACAACAAAAAGATGTCCTTGTTGTAATCAATTTATAGCAGGAGCAGTAGGATGAGTACTCTACAGGCAGACACAGAATTTATTCCAAGTGCATTCATTTGTCCTACAGAAAAATCTGAAGACTTTAATGCCCTCCCTTCTCCCTGTAGCCGAGACCAGTGCCAGAATGCCCTGCTCCAAAATGTGTACAAAATTTTGAACCTCCCAGGAATCTCCTCTCCTTGGCCTGGAGTAGATTGAAATATTTTTAAACAAAATAATAAAACTTAATGACATTTAATAATTAAGGGACAAAAATCCTACTGAATTTGACCAAATTCATTTTCTGAAACAGAAAGATGGTAAAATAGAAATGGATAGCCAACAAAAGACCTGCTGTCATACTTCCACATTTATCAATAGCATTAACTACACTGAACACACAGTCATATATTAGAAAAAAAAAAACACCTGTTACTCTCCAAACACCCAGGTCCCTCCTTGTGTCTTTACAGAGAACAGAGAGAAAACTTGAATTATTTAGGAAACTACCTCCTCATAGATTTTCAAGACTTCCTGGAACCCTAAAATACCAAATTTACACCTCAGCTTCCAGGCAAAGTCATCCCTAAGCCAATTCGAAAATAAGATGGTTTACCCTTTTCTAAAGTCTTCTAAATTTCCCCCCTGCCATGTCAGTGTTATATACTTTACAGCAACATTCTTCAACGAGGTTGCAAATGTGTAGACAAGAAATATTCCAGGCTACCTTCTCTGAACCCCCTTCCCACCTGTGGGGCCCAACCAACAAACATTCCCACTTTCCTTTCTTCTAGATAACAAAACTCTAGTTTCGTTCACCTTTCTAGGCTGTCATGACCTCCAGAGGCAGCTGGGCTCCTCCCCAGACATGGGGTGAATTATGTTGGGTCAGAGTTCATCATCATGGTGGTGGTATTCCCATGGCCAAGCCATTGGTTTAGACAGGGACACAATTCTGGCCTAGGAGATGTGAGGGGTAGTTTCTAGGAAGGGTTTCCTCAGGCTTTAAGAATGCAGGACAGGTACAGTTTCTTTTTCATGTCTCTGGATGTAGTTATATAAAGACTTGAAGTCACTGAGCTGCTGAATTAACCGACCTTGGAAACACGTACTTTCAGGCCATTTGTTATGTGAGATAATAAATGTCCCTAGAGTTTAAGCTGCTTCCACTTGAGTATTCTGTCACTTGCAACCAAAAACTTTCAAATAATGCACCACCTAGATGTGCAGCTCAAATTTACTCCAGCTGAAGCATTTAAGTCTCGGACAATAGACATAAAAGACAAAACCAGTCAATCTGTAAAACTGGAAGAGGACATTTCCTTTATTGCCAAACTAGCTCTTTACAGAAAGGAGGCATTATTGATTATCTGGAAACATTATTCTGTCTGATACAATTATCTTGTATCTCCTTTTTCTGAGATGAGTACTTCTCCCGTAAATTTGATGTACCTATTTAATATGGGGGGAGATTTTTGATTACCATAATCTTACTGATTTACAAATGGTAACAACTTAATCCTAAATTATCTCTGTTGAGGCCAGACTAAAAGAAATAGGCTTAAACCAAAGGGATGTAGTTCACATATAAAGACGATTTTCCTGAGAGGATTATAGAGAAAAAAATTCTCCAGGACCAATGTGGAATCTCCTTGATGAAAGTCTTTAAAAATAGATTATTCATGTAGCTGTGAAGCCTTAGGCACTATACTTGGATTATATGACAATTCAAGATCCCTGCCAGGCCTATCTAAAAAGAAAATTTATCTTCTTTCTAAACAGAAATTTAGAAAAACATCTAAGTGTTAAAATAAAAGAGAAGTAAAAACTTCTTAATCCCAAATTCTGGGACAGTTATATTTATCACATACCTGTGCAACTCAGTTCTTATAGCAAATTCATCTCGTTATACCAAGGATCAAAAACGTGAACAGTATGATCGAAATCTATGTCTCAATTTCTATAAAATCCTGACAGTGTCAGTTAAGAGGCTTATTGGCCAGAAAATGTCCAGTGACTAATTTAACTAAGAGTTAATTTATTTAATTAAAAAGAGAAATGAAAGCACTTACTAGATTAAAAAGGAAATGGTATATACTTATCAGAATAAAACATTTTCTGACCTATGGCAATTCTATAACTAAGAGAATAAAAATTTTGTGATGTTTTTAGGTTTAAAACTTTACTGCCCAAGAGTAGTGCTGAATATACACTGTCCTGTTAAAAATACCATTTCAAATATTTAAGATTTATTACTACAGGGCATTAAAGCCCCATTCACATTTATAATGACCAACAATGTTGAAAAGCAAATGCAGATAAGTATTCACTTCTCTAGGGAAGTCATAAGGTTTGCTGCATAATGTGCAGTGGATAACTGGTCTTCGGCTTAGCAACTAAAACACACAGATTATCTGTCAGCTGCTCACACAGGAGCAGAACAAGGAGGGCAACAATGTTGAACGGTATAGTAACGAATGTGAGTCTCAGAAATACAGCCTATTGCTATGGTGACTTACACTTCTGTAGAAATTATAAAAAGGCACCCTTTCCAAGTGATTACAGGCCCAGAGATGCCTAACTTGCAGATTTATATTAAAAACAGATTATAACTAGCCATCACTAAAGACTAGGCTTGACTAAGAGAACAAAGTATTAAGTAGTCTTCTGGAATGGAAACACAAGACGTAGCATCTAC
The DNA here is from genome assembly GCF_000442215.2 of Lipotes vexillifer. Lineage (NCBI taxonomy): Eukaryota > Metazoa > Chordata > Mammalia > Artiodactyla > Lipotidae > Lipotes > Lipotes vexillifer. Next base: position 2,386,800 of record NW_006780658.1, on the reverse strand, counting down.
TCAAACTAAACATACCAACTCAGTATTACAAACAAATGAAAAGGGACTTCCCTGGTGGTCCAATGGTAAAGAATCCACCTTCCAGTGCAGGGGACTCGGGTTCGATCCCTGGTCGGGGAACTAAGATTCCACATGCCGCGGGGCAACTAAGCCGTGGGCCACAACTACTGAGTTTGCGTGCCTCGACTAGAGAGAGAAAACCCACACGCCACAACTAGGGAGAAGCCCGCGCACCACAACGAAAGATCCTGTGTGCCACAACTAAGAACCGACACAGCCAAAAATTAAATAAATAAATAAATAAATAAACAAACAAATGAAACAATAGTATTTTGCTCTTTTAAATTTACAGTCATTTATGTATTAGGAAATTATTTTGGCCCTCAAAAAAAAAAGGGGGGGGGGAAACAGTGCTTCAGTATAAAGAGAAATTATGCAAATATACACACACCCCTACATACTTATTCTAAAGTCAAGCCCTTGGTACTTGAAAATAAAATATAAATCGTTATTGTTTATTGAGAATGGCTATGTTAACGCCACCATAACATCTATGCAAGCCTTTCATGAGTCAAGAGGCAAAAACGTCAGGGATTCTCTGTAGTGGGTTAGAGATTCTGCCAGCAAAGAAGGGGAGTGGCTGAGAATGGCTGTTTGAGTGTGAGTCACCACCTGCTCTGACTTCTGACCTCTAATTTTTTTAACTTCAGGACTTTCTCAGGTAATTATAAGATCTACCTACCAAGGTTCCAGTGTAGAGTTTTCAAGAGCAACATGTCACAGGGACACAGGGACACAACTGTCAAAGAAGAAACACCAAGTCTTATTGACTAACACAAGAAGACCAGGCAGGGTCCACCTAACAATGCTATCTGCACTTTATTGCCCAAATTATGAGATTTGTAGAACTCCAACCAGAAACTGATAGCACAGGCTTTGGAGGTAAATAGCTCTAACTTTGAATCCCAGTTTCAAATCCTAGTTTCACCATCTATGAACTGTGGACAGTCCCTGGGCAAATTACTTAACCTCTCAGTGCCTTAATTTCTACATATGTAAAATGTGGATAACACAGTATCTACCTCAAAAATTGTTATGATAATTAAAATTAGGTAATATAAGTAAAGTACTTTAAACACTACCTGGCATATTATACATATTCAATAACTGTCAACCATTATTAATATCATTACTACCAATAATAGTGGTTTCTTTACTTCTCTTCTGATCCAGAAATCCCACTTCTGGAAACCCACCCTGGAGAAATAATCCAAACTACAGTAAAAGCACAAAAACACTTATTACAATGTTATTTGTAACGGTGAAAAGTTAGAGGAACCTAAATGTATACCAATAAGGAAGCAACTGAGTAATTTATCAAATACCCATTCAGTAAAATATCACTCCATCACTAAAAAATACGTTAGAAATATAATAAAGAATTATGGAGCAAAATAACTAAGGGTTTACAGGATTGTACAAAGTGAAAAGAAGCCAAGATTTAAAGCTATATGTATAACACTGTAAAATTATATTTTAAATGCATATAAAAAAAGACGAGCAAGTAATACACCAAAATCGTAACAGCGGATGTGACAGGATAATGAAATTTTGAATGATTTTTTTTCTTTTCTATACTATCTATCATGTAGTCATATTACTCTTATAATTTTAAAATTTATTTTTAAATGTTTAATTTGCTGCAGATTTACTTTCATATTTATTAAATAGGATTATTAAAATGGTAATAAAAGTTAAACCACAAAACTATATTACTTAAGTAGTTCAAGATTGAAGCAGAAATTAGAATAAAACAAATGCTTCAAGTATTAACGTTCAAAATTAAAATATCACTTTTTAAAAATCTGAGTCCCTGACAAATTATGAGCTTACATTTAAATTGAACAGAGCCCAGGGAACATTTTCATCTGAGACTGAATGATATACATATTTTTTATTTTAAAAGCAGTGTCAAGGGGATTCCCTGGTGGCGCAGTGGTTGAGAGTCCGCCTGCCGATGCAGGGGACGAGGGTTCGTGCCCCGGTCCGACAAGATCCCACATGCCGCGGAGCGGCTTGTCCCGTGAGCCATGGCCGCTGAGCCTGCGCGTCCGAAGCCAGTGCTCCGCAGCGGGAGAGGCCACAACAGTGAGTCCCGCATAACACATACACACACACACACACACAAGTGCTACATAAAAGCAGTGTCAAGGAAATGAAATCACTTAAGAGATATGAAGATATACTGCTGGTTTTTAGTCTTGGGAAAACCATACCTCATAACAAAGCCTAAATTATTCCTGGTAACAAAGTAGAATAGTAATAAATGCCTTTCTATTTGAATAAATCAGATATTATATACAATGCATATTTTCCTTGTTTTAAAATGTATCCATTTAGAGAAGTTATGACAGAAATAATGTTTTACAAACTGGGGAGCTAAACAGTCAACAAACATTTTATGAATCCCAAAAAACATCTAAATATACAGGGAAAAAGGGAAACAAATTTACAGCCAAACTCACACTATTCTCACTACTGTCCAAATTTGCTCTTCTATCAACCGCCCTCTATCATGTTGATGCTGACACACTGGGGACCCCCACAGCAGTCTTACTACTTCAGAGGGTCTCCAATTCATCCCTTCCCCCTTTCCAGCAATGGCCCACACCCCTGGGTTTCCTCTTCACTGCTCTGGTCCAGGCTTCCCCAATTGACACCCCACACACACACACCCTTTCTATCTAGTTCATTCACATCAATCCTCTATATAGATTAGAGGAACAGAACTACTACAGTATGGATTTAAAAGCCATTCCCTTGCTCAAAAATATCCAGTGGTTCTCCAATATCTACAGCACATGGCCCAGGCTGCTCAGTGTGGCTTTCAGTGTCAGTGCTGACAAACGTTCCAGCAGCATCTCCAACTCTTCACCTGGGTTTACCATAAACTCCAGGCTAAGGCTCCTCAACTGTGGGTCCCAGCACACATGTCACTGTGTACCCTGTCATTGTAAGTAGTCATAGTTTGTAACCAATAATGGCTCAAGTACCAAAAACTTATGAATTATTTACTTTTTAAACTAAGCTAGAAAGGATTCAGGTTTATGCCTATAATGTCTTCTCATGTACCTGAGTTAGAAATGGGGGTGGAATTTCTGCTAGAACACTGTGAACTGCCTATCATTCTGGGTTCCCCATGGAGGTGTGTTACACATGAAATCTCATCTGTCACATGAGTCCACACAGTGGAAAGCTGTTCCAAACCAGGGCTCCTCAAAGAGTGGCACCACCAGAGGTACCTTCCACCTGCGAAGGGAACAAGCAACCTGCCTCACTTCAACTTAATTGGTCAATAGTTAAATTTTAAAAGCCACGTTTCTGTTCATAAAGAGCCAGGGGAGGTGGACAGAAGGACTCTAGAGGCAACCAGAGACTAGGAGAAGAACTTTTTTAGAATCGTTCTACTCCATCAAGATGGAGATAGATTATTAGCAAGTTGGAGGCCAAGAATTTCATTTTATGGACTTTCTACTCACAGTGCTGATATGAAGTTTCTTTTTTAAACAAATATACTTAACTTTAAAAAAATAGATATCTAAAAAACAATATGGGACTTCCCTGGTGGTGCAGTGGTTGATAGTCTGCCCGCCAATGCAGGGGACATAGGTTCGAGCCCTAGTCCGGAAAGATCCCACATGTCACGGAGCAACTAAACCGGTGCACCACAACTGCTGAGCCTGTGCTCTACAGCCCGCAAGCCACAGCTGCTGAGCCCACGTGCCACAACTACTGAAGCCCACGCACCTAGAGCCCATGCTCCGCAACAAGAGAAGCCACCACAATGAGAAGCCCGCGCACCGCAACAAAGAGTAGCCCCCGCTCTCCGCAACTAGAGAAAGCCTGCATGCAGCAACGAAGACCCAATGCAGCCAAAAATGAATAAATAAATAAACTTATAAAAATAAATCAATAAAAAACAATATGAAGTATATCATAAAACAGAAGGTACTTAAATATGGAAGAAAAATGAGTGGGCTTCTAGATTACAGCATATGGGGAAAGCCTGCTCTAAACAAATAGAGCTACCTGCCTTTCTTCCAGCTGTGACTGCATTTTACTTCCTCTGATCCATTTTCACACTTTTTCTTCCACCTGTGATGTCATCTTTTCATCCTCCCTCCACCCAATCTCTGTCTACTGAAATGCTAGGATATAGTCAAATGTCAGTTCCTCTTCAAAATTATCCAAGACTCCCCAAGCTCGCTCCGTCAGGCCACCACTCTCTTGTAGGTGGTCCAACTGCACATTGTAGCTCTGCTATTTTTTTTTTTTTTTTTTTTTTGCGGTACGCGGGCCTCCCACTGTTGTGGCCTCTCCCGTTGCGGAGCACAGGCTCCGGAAACGCAGGCTCAGCGGCCATGGCTCACAGGCCCAGCCACTCTGCGGCATGTGGGATCTTCCCGGACCGGGGCATGAACCCGTGTCCCCTGCATCGGCAGGCAGACTCTCAACCACTGCGCCACCAGGGAAGCCCAGTTCTGCTATTTTTTAAAAACTCATCTCTTCAAGTAGACGGAATGCTTCCTAAGGACAGAGAATATACTGATTCATCTTTGGGCATCACAGAGAGCATAACTCTGTTATGCCACAGACTATACAGAAAATGTTGGTTTAATTAAACTGTATTTCTAAACAATCTGTTCAGAAGATGCACTATGGTCAGCAGTCAGGATCCTACATTCACCTACAAACAGCTGCTAAGCACAGGACAGGAGTGGGTTATTAAAGGGAAAGTGTGGGGCTTCCCTAGTGGCGCAGTGGTTAAGAATCCGCCTGCCAACGCAGGGGAAAAGAGTTCAGGCCCTGGTCCGGGAAGATCCCACATGCCACAGAGCAACTAAGCCTGTGCATCGCAACTACTGAAGCCCGCGCCTAGAGCCCGTACTCCGAAACAAGAGAAGCCACCGCAATGAGAAGGCCGTGCACTGCAGTAAAGAGTAGCCCCCGGGCTTCCCTGGTGGCGCAGTGGTTGAGAGTCCGCCTGCCGATGCAGGGGACACGGGTTCGTGCCCCGGTCCGGGAAGATCCCACATGCCGCGGAGCGGCTGGCCCCGTAAGCCATGGCAACTGAGCCTGCGCGTCCGGAGCCGCAACGGGAGAGGCCACGACAGTGAGAGGCCCGTTGTAGCCTGAAAGGCGCTATACCCAATAAAAAAAAAAAAAAAAAAAAAAGAGTAGCCCCCGCTCATCTCAACTAGAGAGCCCGTGCACAGCAACAAAGACCCAACGCAGCCAAAAATAAATAAAAATAAAATAAATAAATTTATTTTTTTAAGAAAGGTAAAGTGCCTCCCCCTTTTGGGGCAGAAATGTTAATGTGCCATTTTAAAACAAAATAACCTAAATTTTCTCTTAAACCCTAAGGCATTTGTCCACACTAAATCTACAGGCTTCTTGTACATCAGTAATGTGGGAGCCCAACATTTACTAACGTCAGTTGTAACTTCTGGAAGGCAGATCATTCATTATGCCACTCATAATTTATTTATTTGGAAGTAGTATATCTTATTTCAGAGAGGAGCCAATGAAACTTACATAAATACATATACCACAAGATAAAATGACATATCTAAGAGGTGAAAGAGAAAAATGGGACAAAGGAAAACTAAATGTAGGAAATATAAGCGGTCCTGAGTGAGGTTCATGTACCAAATTAATAAAATTCTGCACACTTGCTAGAGGTAGGTCAGAGATTTGGCTCTAACACTTCTGACAGCCAACAAACACAGGATGATCCAATCAGTTAGATGATTCAGCATCCTTAAGATAAAAACAAAAAGCTCTTAGAGAACTCTCTCTTCCTTGGTCCTCATAAAGAGGATATTATATACTGTAACAAATAAAGTCCTCAGTGACATCCCTAAAGTTGATTTGTCAGAGAGCTTTGGGAGACCATCCCTCATAACAATCCTCACAAACAAATGCCAGCACACGAGTCAATAAATGCAAAATGACAGAGAGGAAGGAAGAGGAAGGCAATCAGGGCAAGGTGGGGTCCAGGTACACAGCTCCCTGCAGGTCTAGATTTATCAGAGACAGATTTTATTCTATCTAGACTAACCTAAAATCCAGAGGCTTTAGGCATCTAATTCTCTTTGAAATTATAAACAAAACTTGATGTGCTCATGTCCATTTTTCTGGGGGATATGTCGGTAGTTTCATAACATCCTCAAAGAGAAGCATGACTCAAGAAAAGTTAAGAACCACTCACCTAAAGAACAAGACTGTATATATCCTTCAGGCAACCCTCCATTAGCAGTTTGTCTTCTGAGCTTCTGAGAAGTGCTAAGCCTCAAGACTATAGCCCCTGACAAGCACCGAAGTATAGCTTCTCTCTGATGTGAAGTGTGGAACTCTAAGCTTAAACGGCTGTGTGTCAATTTTATGATACAATGATATATGACCTTTAATAAAATAATGTCCATAAGCATACAGAACACATAACAATCATTCTTCTATATAAGTTTCAGCCATGAACATTGACAAAGGTGCCTCAAACGGTCAGTGATATTTCTTCTAGCTAATATAAAATGTTTAAAACAAAAAACACATTTTGCCTGTGGATAAAAATTATAGATAAGCACCAAAAACAATTTTCTTAGATAAACAGTATTTTGTAATTTTAAAAATAACCTTTCCACATTAGTTGATACAATCTAAGCTATTTTTTTCCTTTTTGTTATTTTAATTTTCATTATACAGCAAAAGAGTCACTGCCATAGCTTTAAACACACATACACACACACACACACACACACACACACACACACACTTTCAACCATCCACCCATAGTATGGTGGTTAGAATGTTATCAAGGACGCAACGGAATCAAGTAAGGAAGCTGGCCCATAGCACCTCTAAAAAAAACATGGCTCATTAAGCTATCATCCATCTGGAAATCACAGCCATCCAGAGTCTGGTTCTCAGCATAACAAGTCTGGAGACATAGCTTAGTCAAAAATACACAGTTGAACAGACTCAAGAGAACTAACTCATGTTAACAACTCAGAAGAGGCTGAAGTACAAGTCAGAATACCAATTTATTAATTAATCATAAAGAATATTCCTTTTCACTAATCAGAAAATTTGCACCTGAAGCCAGGATGCTACTTCCCCAATGCTAGGATACCTGGAATCCTAAATTAATAATCAGTTCACCGGAAGTTAGAACTAATAGTGATAGAGAGTTCGGTGGATACCTAATGAATTATCTATAACCAACATACACCTTTCTAGTGATCAAAGTTGTGGCTTTCATGTGTAGAGTCTCTTTCCTTCCCTTGGATACCGTTGTCCAAACACTACAGACTTCTTGGTCTCTAAGCTTTCTTCTTCCACATCCTTCTCTCCATCAAGTATTTTTCTAGATAGGGTATTAATACAACTGATGACATGAACCTCACATGCATTATTATCCGTATTTTTCAGATTAAAAACTCCCAGATAGGGCTTCCCTGGTGGCGCAGTGGTTGAGAGTCCGCCTGCCGATGCAGGGGACACGGGTTCGTGCCCTGGTCTGGGAGGATCCCACGTGCCGCGGAACGGCTGGGCCCGTGAGCCATGGCCGCTGGGCCTGCGCGTCCAGAGCCTGTGCTCCGCAACCGGAGAGGCCACAACAATGAGAGGCCCCATACCGAAAAAAGAAAAAAAAAACTCCCAGATAAAGCTGCTTAAGCAACTTGCCCAAGGTCACAGCTAGTTTAAGGCAGAGCACAGATTCAAAGCTTACACTTTTAACCTTGCAGTAAATGATGCCTTCAAGGTGTCTTTCCCAGGGCCTCGCACCTTCCAATTTGATTTAAATGACCCTCTTCAGTATTCCAATAACACCCTAAGCACACAATGACTATAATTTCTGGTACACAGGTCTATCTCTCTCACCACACTGAAACTTTCTGAGAATGGGAATCATGTCTCATTCACCTCTGTATCCCTAGTGTGCTATCTATTTACCTAGGTAAATATGCAAACTAATTTGTCCACTGGTTTAATATAAAGCTTATTCAAACTGAAGGCCTTGAATAAGCTATGCAGTCTAAGGAAGGTCACAACTTCTCCTGCCATTAATAAACATCTCTAAAAGACAGAATGAAATAGATATACAAGGTGGCTTAGGTTCCTTCTGTATCTAAAAGCACTACCATTGTACATGGGTCCTGATTTTTAATAGCCTATCTTATTAGTTTGAATTATTAGAAACAAAATTAAATTCCTCATCATCTTCCATACCACACTACTACTACTCTCTACATATATGTGTATGTAGAGAGTTCAGAAAAAGGTTCCTCTTTTTGAAAGGTGAGAACTATCATCTACACTAAAATCAAACAGTGGCACCCTCCTCTGGTGAATATTAAAGAAGCTAAACAACACTGAAGACAAGAATTAGATGATCGGATTTTCTTTGAATGAAAGAAAAAGGAAGAGAGAAATACCTAAGATTATTTGTCATCACATTCCCAATAGCAATTAAATAGCTCTTTTTTATAACTCCTTATTTTGCCCTAAAACAAAGCCAAAATGAATGAACTGGCTATGCACTGTAGGATGTTACAGACAGAACAATTGTTCTGTTTTTCAGGGTACTGATAATATTATTTTGCAAACAGCAAGCTTTTTAATATAAGGCACAATGAAACTCATTTCATAGTTTAGCTAACAATGATGATCTCCTTTATTATTTAAAATTTTAACGAAAAGCCCTATACATGTAAAATATTTCTAGTTAAATAAAAGCATTTCGCATGTCCCTTTTCTGAATGGTACATTTGCCAGAAGATAATACTGGAAATTTTTCAACCTGAAATCTGTTGGAGTCTTCAATATTCACGTTTTAGAATATCAGCTTAGAAAAAAATTTAAAAATACCCATTCACTTACATGTGCAGGCTCAAAACATGCCAATACAGCACACCCAGATGAGCACAACCCCGAGTTTCACAACATTAATACTACATCTAGACCTTTAAGTTAAGAATAAAACTGTACTTTCTAACACAAGAATCAGATCATCATCTGCCAACAATTTTAATGTAAAGTATATAATAAATATAAGCTTTATTAAATGATTTACAACATTCGAGGCACATAAAATGAAAATATAGACATTCTGACTCAGACCAGGAAACAAGTCAGCCATTATATTGGCAACCTTATCTTTCAGATATGTTTTTTACCCAAATACACAGCGTCCCTTTCCTCAATTAACTTCACATCTTTCACCTACCCAAGGGGAAAGGAAAGAACCCCATACTACACAAGGGGCTACAAATTTACAATCAGTGAGAAACCTTCGTTTTGAAACACAGAATACAGAAAGGGCTAGGGTGGATGGAAGATAGCAAAAACTGATTTCATCTCTACCAAATAAATTTTCCAATCAAGTTTGCCATTCTTGGCAAAGTTGGTTCTACCAGGTAGGTACATACAGTATGTGGGAAAGATTAGCAGAGGGTTGGGTGAAGTGACCTTGTATCAAAGAGAGAAGGCAGTTAAGATACCCAGTTGAGAGCATTCTCAATGTTCACCCAAATCAAAGGCCAAAGAACAAGCTTGAAAGAGAATGATATCCCCTACAGCCCACCCAGAGACCAGAAGCGGCAAGAGAATTGAGGGGGGGAAAGTTGGATGGGAGGAGGGGGCGGGGGGAGGAGGAAATGATGAAGAAGGGGTGGTGAAGAGGGGGTGCAGGGAGTAAGAAAATATGCTTTTAAAAAAAAAAGTATGCAGCAATGAAACTCTTTTCCAAACTGCCAAGTTTAGAGAGATGGGATGGCTGGCCTGCTACTCTCTGGAGCACCGCTCTGGAGCCACATTCGCCACTCACTTCGCCTGGGCCGATGCCCAAGGACCAAAGCCAACTCTCGCCCTGACCTCCAGGAAATCTGAGCCTCGACAAGCAATCAGGGTGCCGCAGAAATGCGGGAGAGGGACTTGAACCAGCCTCTAACCTCATCTCTTGATCCCACATGAACCCCAAATAGAGGAATTTAGAAGCAGGGAGACGTCTGCATCCCACGCCGGCCAGGGCGCAGGGGCAAGATCTGGGCACCGCTACCTCTGCGGGGATTGCCACCTCTGCAAAGGCCAGAGGCATCTCGGTCCCGTGCCTCGATCCAGCTAAAAGCAGGCGGCCAGCAAAGCGCTGCTGTCAAGTGGCCGGATTGCACCTGTAAAGTTAATGGAATTAGGAAGAGGCGCAGCGCTGCCCCTCGGGTTCCTCCTCAGGGTGAAAGAGCTGGAAACGAGTCAGAGCTTCCTTCATCCTTACTAAGTCTTCACTGATCAGGCTCTGCAGATTTTATCTTTTTCCTAACGACAATCAAAGATTTCTTCGTTCTTTGCGCCTAGCTCGGCCTCAAACCCCAGAACAGGGGCGCTGAGGCCCTGGGCCAAAGTTCACTGTAGAAACCATTAACCCTCCCAGCAAAACTAACACAGTCATTTGTTGGGCTCTGGCCTTGGGAAGCCTCATAAATTATGAGGCATGAAATAGGTTATGGATGACCCTTCCTCCCCCACACTGGACCCTCAGTACAAGAGGTCTGGATCCCGCGGTGTTTCTGGCAACTTGGCCACGTTTGGAACTAGTGGCTTTGTCCAGCCCGACACCAGGTCATCACCACGCCCCTCGCACACAGGTGCTACCCGACACGCCCACCACGTCCTGTTGTTTACACATACACAAACACACACACACACTCAAAGCCCCTGAGAACTCCTACCTCGCCCCCGTGCCCGTCGAAGATCCCGAAGATGGACGGATGCGTCTTATTGGCTAGGTCCGTAAGAACTTCAAAGCGGTCCTCCATGTGGTCTCTCCGGCCCTGGATGGAATACACGGCCACATTGTGGCTCTTGAACTCCCAGGTCTTGGAAAACTCGGCCTCCAGCACATCGAGCCCTCCCAGTCGGTCGTTCTGCATGATCTCGGCCACCTTGCCCTTCACCATCTTCACGGCGTCCCGGCTGGACTTGACGATGGTCTTCACCTCATCCGTGTAGAAGTAACT
>NW_006780658.1:2373317-2375347 GCF_000442215.2 Lipotes vexillifer | reverse complement strand
TCTCAGGTCTCAGCAAGAAGTAGCGCATGATGCGACCCAGTAGAGACAGCAAAGTCATTGTATCCTCTATCATTTATTATCGCTAGAGCCCCAACCACCAGCAGCGACGCGCGCCCCGAAAGCTCGCCGGGTCCCGGAGCACTGCGGGGAAAGCCCGCGGGGAGGGAGGCGGAGCAGCAGCCGAGGGTTAGGGGGAGGAGGCTCACGGAGTCGGGCGGGAGATGGACAAGCAGGCAGCTCCGAGCCCGCACGGTGAACAGAGGCAGTTTCCCTTTTGTCTCCCGGCCTCTGCGGCCCGGAGGCCCGCGCCCAGCACACCGACGTCTAGCCAGCCGCCCGCGCCGCCTCCCCTCCCTACGCCCCTTTGTGAGGCGGCGGCTGCCGAGACGCCGGCGGTGGCAGCAGCAGTCGCGGGTGCCGGGGCTGGACGAGAGAAATCAAGTTAAAGTTGCGCCGGGCGGGTCTGTCGCGGTGGGCGGGAGAGTTCCGGGGCGCTGGCGCCCCCGCGGCGCCTCCGCGGGTGCCCCCTCGCTGCTCCGGGGAGAGATCGGCAGGTGAAGAGGCGCGAGGCGCTAGAGCCCCGCGGGTGAGGGATGCACGTCCCCTTGGTCGCCGCCGCAGGGGAGCGCAGAGCTGGCCGAGCTCTCCGAGTCCTTCAGACACGCAGGGGGCCCCAGAGAATAAAAGTTTTGCGGGAGCCTGGGCAGAGGCGGGGGTGCGCGGAGCCCGGGGACGCAGCACGATCGGCGCGGAGCCGCAGGCGGCCGGCCGGGCTCTGCCAGCCTCTCCGAAGCACCTCCCTGCTCCGCTCCTCTCGGCTCTGCGGGGCTCGGGCGCTCCCTCCTAGCGCCGCCGCTCGCACTCGCCCCGCCCAGCGCTCGCTCGCCCCGCCTCGCCCCGCCCCTTGAGCCGGGACTCGAGGCCCGGAGGTGCTCGGGCCGAGCTGTCAAAGGCCGAGGCAAATCGGCGGCGGCTGGCGCGCTTGCAACTGCGGGCGGTCCGGACGAACCGAGGGGGGAGGGAAGGGGCGCGTCTGCAGCCGAGCTCGAGTGGATGGTCTTGTCTGCCTCTTGTGCGAGCTCTCAGGACAATATAATACTGACCCTGGTAGGCTGACCGGTGGTTTCGCGGGATCCACTGCTACCGGCTGGAAAACAGAGGGCCACACGTGAGCGTCCCCCCCTCCGGCTGGCGGCACGGTAGTGCGGTCTCCGCCTCGCCCGGCATAAGGCAAGCGAGAAGGGACGCACTTCTCCTGGCTCGCAAAGCGAGGCAGAGAGCTCGGACCTTTGGTTTTCTGGGACAGAGGCCTGCCGGAATCTCCCGAGAGGCTGAGAGCGAGCGTCGGGCCAAAAAACCTCGCGACGAGAAAAGGCCTCCCGAGGGCAGCGGGATGTGAGGACTCAGAGCCACGTGGAAGTGCGCTCTGATGATAACCTCGGGAGCGATGAGGCTGGGCTGGCCTCTCTGCGAGCTACACGCCCCTGGAGCGGGGACATAGCCACGAAGGCTTTCCCGGGTCGCAACCCTTCCATAGAGAGACACGGAGCTTCCTAGTGGAGCCCCCGGGCGCTCCTGACCCTGCGGCGGGGCTAGGGCTCCGACTCCGCTGTTCAGGTTTGCAGGTCCCTTTGAAGCTTCGAACTACCGGCCTCCTACCACCTCCTCAGTCACCGCAGGAGAAGGTGAAATGGGGGCAGGAGTCTTTAGTTAAGCAGAAGTAAATGGGCTTCCAGAAGCCATCAAGGATAACTTGTTGAAGCATGGGGCAGGTGTCGGTGGCCTTGAAGATGTTGGGGGAAAAAGAGAAGAATGTACAAATCAGCTTAGAATACGGAAATAAGTGAGCTTTAAAGGAAAATATTCACTCTTGCTACCCCTGTCCAGGAAGAAGAGTGCTGATCTGCAGCTTCCAGTTCACTAGACTCGAGAATAGAGGCTGCCTGATTCCCAGCCCAGCCAGAGGCTGTCTCCCCAAACATTCCTGCCTTGGAGTGATCACGACTAAGTTTTTAAAAAAAATTAAATTA
>NW_006780658.1:2360672-2370312 GCF_000442215.2 Lipotes vexillifer | reverse complement strand
TCTCAGGTCTCAGCAAGAAGTAGCGCATGATGCGACCCAGTAGAGACAGCAAAGTCATTGTATCCTCTATCATTTATTATCGCTAGAGCCCCAACCACCAGCAGCGACGCGCGCCCCGAAAGCTCGCCGGGTCCCGGAGCACTGCGGGGAAAGCCCGCGGGGAGGGAGGCGGAGCAGCAGCCGAGGGTTAGGGGGAGGAGGCTCACGGAGTCGGGCGGGAGATGGACAAGCAGGCAGCTCCGAGCCCGCACGGTGAACAGAGGCAGTTTCCCTTTTGTCTCCCGGCCTCTGCGGCCCGGAGGCCCGCGCCCAGCACACCGACGTCTAGCCAGCCGCCCGCGCCGCCTCCCCTCCCTACGCCCCTTTGTGAGGCGGCGGCTGCCGAGACGCCGGCGGTGGCAGCAGCAGTCGCGGGTGCCGGGGCTGGACGAGAGAAATCAAGTTAAAGTTGCGCCGGGCGGGTCTGTCGCGGTGGGCGGGAGAGTTCCGGGGCGCTGGCGCCCCCGCGGCGCCTCCGCGGGTGCCCCCTCGCTGCTCCGGGGAGAGATCGGCAGGTGAAGAGGCGCGAGGCGCTAGAGCCCCGCGGGTGAGTGATGCACGTCCCCTTGGTCGCCGCCGCAGGGGAGCGCAGAGCTGGCCGAGCTCTCCGAGTCCTTCAGACACGCAGGGGGCCCCAGAGAATAAAAGTTTTGCGGGAGCCTGGGCAGAGGCGGGGGTGCGCGGAGCCCGGGGACGCAGCACGATCGGCGCGGAGCCGCAGGCGGCCGGCCGGGCTCTGCCAGCCTCTCCGAAGCACCTCCCTGCTCCGCTCCTCTCGGCTCTGCGGGGCTCGGGCGCTCCCTCCTAGCGCCGCCGCTCGCACTCGCCCCGCCCAGCGCTCGCTCGCCCCGCCTCGCCCCGCCCCTTGAGCCGGGACTCGAGGCCCGGAGGTGCTCGGGCCGAGCTGTCAAAGGCCGAGGCAAATCGGCGGCGGCTGGCGCGCTTGCAACTGCGGGCGGTCCGGACGAACCGAGGGGGGAGGGAAGGGGCGCGTCTGCAGCCGAGCTCGAGTGGATGGTCTTGTCTGCCTCTTGTGCGAGCTCTCAGGACAATATAATACTGACCCTGGTAGGCTGACCGGTGGTTTCGCGGGATCCACTGCTACCGGCTGGAAAACAGAGGGCCACACGTGAGCGTCCCCCCCTCCGGCTGGCGGCACGGTAGTGCGGTCTCCGCCTCGCCCGGCATAAGGCAAGCGAGAAGGGACGCACTTCTCCTGGCTCGCAAAGCGAGGCAGAGAGCTCGGACCTTTGGTTTTCTGGGACAGAGGCCTGCCGGAATCTCCCGAGAGGCTGAGAGCGAGCGTCGGGCCAAAAAACCTCGCGACGAGAAAAGGCCTCCCGAGGGCAGCGGGATGTGAGGACTCAGAGCCACGTGGAAGTGCGCTCTGATGATAACCTCGGGAGCGATGAGGCTGGGCTGGCCTCTCTGCGAGCTACACGCCCCTGGAGCGGGGACATAGCCACGAAGGCTTTCCCGGGTCGCAACCCTTCCATAGAGAGACACGGAGCTTCCTAGTGGAGCCCCCGGGCGCTCCTGACCCTGCGGCGGGGCTAGGGCTCCGACTCCGCTGTTCAGGTTTGCAGGTCCCTTTGAAGCTTCGAACTACCGGCCTCCTACCACCTCCTCAGTCACCGCAGGAGAAGGTGAAATGGGGGCAGGAGTCTTTAGTTAAGCAGAAGTAAATGGGCTTCCAGAAGCCATCAAGGATAACTTGTTGAAGCATGGGGCAGGTGTCGGTGGCCTTGAAGATGTTGGGGGAAAAAGAGAAGAATGTACAAATCAGCTTAGAATACGGAAATAAGTGAGCTTTAAAGGAAAATATTCACTCTTGCTACCCCTGTCCAGGAAGAAGAGTGCTGATCTGCAGCTTCCAGTTCACTAGACTCGAGAATAGAGGCTGCCTGATTCCCAGCCCAGCCAGAGGCTGTCTCCCCAAACACTCCTGCTTTGGAGTGATCACGACTAAGTTTTAAAAAAAAATTAAATTAAATTAAAAGGAGTAAAACACTGGAAGGAAGTACACCAAGATGTTAACGATGGTTAACTACAGTAATAAACTGTATGTTTTCTGTTTTTCATTTTCTGATTTGAGCTTTTATCTGTTTTCTACAACTTTTCCAAAGTTTTTGCAAAAGTCATAGATTGCCATCTTAACCAGAAAAAAAAAGAAAACTTTGACATTTAAATGGCATGTACAATATGATCTCAATTATATACATAGGCATAGAAAAGGAAGGAAATGTGAAGAATTGTTAACAGCGTGTTATTTTTGACAACTAAGATATGGTCTCCTGTTCTACTTTGCACTTTTTGGTATTTTCCACCTGGTAAATAGAGAAAATAAGCAGTTTAGAAATAAATAAGATCGGGACTTTCCAGGTGGCACAGTGGTTAAGAATCCGCCTGCCAATGCAGGGTACATGGGGTCGAGCCCCTGGTCCGGGAAGATCCCACATGCCGCGGAAAAACTAAGCCCATGTGCTAAGCCACAACTAAGCCAACTAAGCCACAACTACTGAGCCTGCACTCTAGAGCCTGTGAGCCACACTACTGAGCCCGCAAGCTGCAACTACTGAAGCCCACGCGCCTAGAGCCCTTGCTCTGCAACAAGAAGCCACCGCGATGAGAAGCCCGCGCACCCCAATGAAGAGTAGCCCCTGCTCGCCACAACTAGAGAAAGCCAGCACGCAACAATGAAGACCCAATGCAGTCAAAAATAATTTTTAAAAACAAGATTGCCCCTTCGTTTAAAAACAGAAAACAAAACAAAACAAAAAAATAAACAAATGAGATCATTCTGTTCAAAAGTCGTTATGTGATGAGGTTCCAAAATGAGCTAATGAATTCGAAGGTTAGGAACTATAAAGCAAAGTAATGCATTAGTGTTATTATGAAGATAAGTTTATGATATTTCTTACTGTAAATTGGCAAATGGATTTAGGGTGCATTATCAGTCTCTCTGTACATGAATCTGTTTCTCTGTGGCAAAGGCAACTTGCAGATAAGCTGATCAAGACTTCAAAACTACAAGTCAAACCAGGCCCTGGGGTAGAAAAATTCCAAACCTAAGGGTCAATCCAACCTGTCCACAGCATTACTGCATTGATGATAGCAGCGAATATTCATGAGAGGTATGACTTCTGTTTCTTCCGTACCTAAATAAAGAAGAGAAAGGACCATACTGGTCTCTGGAAGCTAAATAACAAAAGGAGGGCTTGACTTGATTACTAAATCTCGATATCCTGCAGATTCTGTGGAGATTTGCTTTGACATTTACATCTAAATAGTTCATTTGTGTGAAAATCAATAAAATGATTTTTCAAGCAGACCCTATAGGCATTTTCTTATTTCTATTAAGAAATTAATCTAGTTTCATAGTGATTTCTTAAACACCCTAAATGAGCTTTTTGTTATAGTTTACTGTGAATTTTTTAATCTTTATAAATCCATTGTTTATTGTATGACAGAACTGAGACCCTTTAGGAAATAATTATTATTTGAACCTTAGGTCTTTTTTTTTCATTTTTATTGGAGTATAGTTGATTTACAATGTTGTATTAGTTTCAGGTGTACAGCAAAGTGAATCAGTTATGCATATACATATATCCACTCTTTTTTAGATTCTTTTCCCATATAGGTCATTACAGAGTATTGAGTAGTGTTCCCTGTGCTATACAGTAGACCCTTATTAGTTACCTATTTTATATATAGTAGTGTGTATATGTCAATCCCAATCTCCCAATTTATTCCTCCCCCTGTAAATTTTAATATGTATGAGAAATAAAAAAGACCTTCCTCTAGTGACAAACATTTGCATATTCCTTGGGAGGGATTGTAAAGGTTTTTCATGTATATCAACTTATTTTCATTCTAATAACAATTCTATGAAGAAGACAGAGGAGCTATTATCTCTGTTTATAAATTCAAGGAAAGTGAGGCACAAAGATGTTAAATGATTATCATAATTCAGCAAATATAAAGTTGGAATCTCAAACTCATTTCTTCTGACCACCAATTCAGTACCCTAACATCCATTGATTGCTCAATGACACTGAGATGATTAGTCTAATTTTTATACTTCTCTAGTAACATTTCAGTAGATCTCTGTTATAGAAACCTCAAAAAGAATACACGGGTTCTTTTTCCACAATTCTGACTTAAACCTTTGGGATAAGCACTGCACTATGAGTATTTACCTCACCCATCAAGGATAATTGCGGGGCAGAAGACAAGTGCAAGTAAACTGTCCTTCATCTTGACGTAGAAGTCTAAAAGATTTGTTGCTAAAGTAAAATGCTATCTGAATTTCAGAGGGAAGAAAAGAGTACCATAGAATGTACATTATGCAAATACTTTACCATTACAAGTGACATGGTAATGAACAGAGAGCTAATTGCAATCCTAGGCTTTCATGAGATACAATAATAGTGATAAATAGTTACCAGGTAATTACCATTTTCAACTATGCAATTAGCTAATGTCAACCTTGCGAGTATATAAAGAACATAAAATATGGTGTATTTTCAGAAAAAATTTCAGAGTTGTAGCTCTTAGGTTCAAGAAATCTTTATAACACAGTTTGATAACAAATCTATGTTCTAGTATGATGGTGATCCATGATGTCCTCATTTCTTTTTGTTTTTGCCACCTATTGCAAAGTTATAAAAACCAAATATGTCGGCTGAGCCACTGAATGTAATAAAAATTCCCTGAAATAAATTTTTTTTTTGCGGTACGCGGGCCCCTCACCGCCGTGGCCTCTCCCATTGCGGAGCACAGGCTCCGGACGCGCAGGCTCAGCGGCCACGGCTCACGGGCCCAGCCGCCCCGCGGTACGTGGGATCCTCCCAGACCGGGGCACGAACCCGCGTCCCCTGCATCGGCAGGCGGACTCTCAACCACTGCGCCACCAGGGGAGCCTTTTGAAATAAATTTTAAATGAATCTTTTATATAGAGAGAAATTCTCTGCACATTTTAAAATTTCCCAATTACCAGTTTGATTTGTATTCTTAAATTGTTCCTGCCATCTGCATATAAATATGTACTGAGTATTAAGTAGGACTCTTAACTATTATTCTATCAATATACATCCATATATGTATAACGTTTTAAACTAGACATACAAAAGAGTGCATGAAAGTATTGTTATGAAGCACAACAACTATGAGTACTACACCCATAAAGCTGACCTAAAACTGGACTGTAACCAATCTTTGCACTAACCTAGGAGTTATTTCCCTATCCCACCTCCCTACCTGTCCTCCACAGGTAGCTACTAGCCTGAGTTTTGCATTTTATCATCCCTTTTTCTTTTTAAAAATAATATCATCACATATGTCTGCATCCATAATTAATATATTTTTTTAGTTTTGCTTGGTTTTGAGCTTTATAAAAGGGTATCTTACTGTATATAGTCCTCTGGTACTTGTTTTTACACTCAATGTTATATTTCTAGATCCTTCCATATAGTTCAAACATTTCACTGCTATATAACACTCCACCTTGTGACTGATCTATAATTTATGTATTCATCTTTTCTGGTCATTTGAGTTTCCAGTTTTTTGCTATTATGATCAATGATTTCATGAATTATTTTTGTACTATTTCTTGGTGCATATATGCAAAAGTTTCTCTAGGGTATATAGCCAAGAATTAAATTAATGGATAGTTGGGGATCAAAGTGTTCAACTTTACAATTTAGGGCCAAACTGTATTTGAAAATACATTGTTCCTGGGCTTCCCTGGTGGCACCGTTGTTAAGAATCCGCCTGCCAATGCAAGGGACATGGGTTTGAGCCCTGGTCTGGGAAGATCCCACATGCCGCGGAGCAACTAAGCCCGTGCACCACAACTACTGAGCCTGCACTCTAGAGCCTGCGCGCCTGGAGCCCGTGCTCTGCAACAAGAGAAGCCACCGCAGTGAGAAGCCCACGCACCGCAACAAAGAGCAGCCCCCGCTCTCCGCAACTAGAGAAACCCCGCGTGCCGCAACAAAGACCCAACGCAGCCAAAAATAAAATAATAATAATAATAATTTTTTTTTTAAAAGAAAGAAAGAAAATACCTTGTTCCCATTCACATTCCCACCAACAGTGTGATCAAAGCTCCTTAATATAATATAAGGGATCATTACTATAAATTCTATCTTAAAAGTGATTTTCAAGATTGGTCCCTTTGGAAAATGGTTAACAATGATCATGACTATTAACCATTTTAAATATTCAGTGCTTCTCAAACAACCTTTCTAGATGCAAAATTTAAATGTTCTTTACAAAATGAATCTGTTTTAGAAGTACAACAAAGAAAATAAATCCATCATTTAAATAAGTATAATAATATGTCAATCTGGACTTATAATTTTAATCTTAGGTGTTCTGTCAAATGGAACTAATGTGACAGACACCAATCTTGTGTAATATCATTTTATTTCACTGTTCTCCAACATCCTTTTCTACAACCCAATTTTTTGTATTAATTACAGAGATATATTAAGGATACTTGTTTCCTGAATACTTGTTTTGTACCACTGCACCAAGTCTGTTTACAAAAACCACATTTATCCTAAGAATCCTTCATCTAATTGCCCTAGGCTTCTCTATGATAATTTTCAAAGAAGCTTCCTAAATTATAATGTTAATCTAAAGCATTGCCTAAATTTTTTATTCTAATTAGCACACATCAACACTCTAGCTAATTCAAATGCGAGATATTTGAATAGTTGAATAATCCTGCTTAAAACCCTTAAATGATTTCTCACTGCTCTTAGAATAAAGACAAAAAAGTCTTAACTTCTCCTTTTCAGCCTTATCCCATGCCACCTGCTCCCTCAGCCCATCCACTTCAGCCACATTTGCCTTCTTACAATTCCTATAAAGCATGGAGCTCCCTCTTGACTGGGTTCATTTATTCATGCAGTTTCATTTAGCTGGAATGTTGGCTTTTCCCAAGCCCACTCTCCCACCCACACTCCTCCTAGTTAACTATTATCCCTCAGATCTCAGCTCATATATCACTCTCTCAAGAGCCCTTCCTGACTCTGTGGTCTAGGTGAGGTCCCTCTTCCCCACTCTCATGGCACCTTCAGAGTGTTCATCAAAGTTGTAAATATATATTTTTTGTGATTTTTAAAAATTGACATCTGTTTTGTCATAAAGAACAGATTTGTGGTTGCCAAGGTGGGAGGGGTAGGGGAGGGATACACTGGGAATTTGGGATTAGCAGATGCAAACTACAGAATGGATAAACAACAAGGTCCTACTGTATAGCACAGGGGACTATATTCAATATCCTGTGATAAACCATAATGGAAAAGAATATGAAAAGGAATATATATGTATAACTGAATGACTTTTCCATACAGCACGAATTAACACAACATTGTAAATCAACTATACTTCAATAAAATAAATGTTTTAAAAATCTCTGTCTGTTTCCCCCAACTCTCATTGTAATTTATATGCTCCACAAGGGCAGGAGTTGTGTTTTGTTCTCCATTGTAACTCCAGCACCTAACAAGATCCCTGGCACACAGTAGGCATACTATAAATATTTGTTCCTTAATGAACAAAGGTAGTTATTCTAAAATCATTATTCTAGCCCTGGTAATAGGTGAAACTAATCAATGTGCCTTTCAATCCTAGACAGCAATAAAAAGAAAAGTCAAAAAACAACTCACCCAATTTCAAAGACAGTTGAAAATTGACTTCACTAACAGAAAACATTAAAACCCATTCAAATTTTTTTACTTTTTTTTTCACTGTTGCTTATCTTAAGATCATACTTTCATTACAGACACAGGGAAAGTCTTCGCAAGAACAAATATCTTTACAAAATGAACATCCTTTGTCCATTTTTCTACTAGGGTATTTGTCTTTTTTTTTCTGAAGTGTGGAAATTTTTTATATATAAGGCTGATATTTTATGTCATTCAAGTTGTAAATACATTTCCCATCTTGTCATTTGTCTTTCCATTGTTTATTTTATTTTTAAAATTATTTATTTATTTATTTGTTTGTTTTTGGCTGTGTTGGGCCTTCACTGCTGCACGTGGGCTTTCTCTAGTTGCTGCGAGCAGGGGCTACTCTTCATTGCAGTGCCTGAATGAAGCTGGCTTCTCATTGCAGTGGCTTCTCTTGTTGCAGAGCAAGGGCTCTAGGCACGCAGGCTTCAGTAGCTGTGGCACGCAGGCTTAGGAGTTGTGGCTCGCAGGCTCTAGAGTGCAGGCTCAGTAGTTGTGGCGCACAGGCTTAGTTGCTCTGCAGCATGTGGGATCTTCCCAGACCAGACCTGTGTCCCCTGCACTGGCAGACAGATTCTTAAACACTGCGCCCCCAGGGAAGCCCCTTTCAGTTGTTTATGATGCTTTGAAATATAAAGAACTTTGTTTGATTTTTGTTTTTGTAGCTTATATTTTATTTTTATAAAGTCAATTTTATCTTTTCCTTATAATTTGTGTCATTTAAATCATGCTTAGACTGGGCAAGTAAGCTTTTTATTCCTCCATGCACACCAGAATCTGCAATGCACTAAGGGTACATTTCTGCAGCTATTTTTCCTACCACCCCCAAGACAGTATAGAGTATAACCACTCATTTACTCATTCATCTATTTATAACTTTATCATTTATTCAGCACTGTACTAGGAACCAGGCAAAACTGACACAATTCCTATCTTCATGGAGCTTATTGTGAGAAGTTCTTTAACATGCAATCATTCATAAATATACTACAGATTGACAAATGTTTCTTAACAAAAACATAAGAATGCAGTATATACTTCCTGTGGTGAACTTGCCAATTGTAAAGTCAGACAACAAGAGCTGGCAACCCTTCTGTAATGGAAGAGATTGCCATTCTTGGACTGGTTCTCCCTGAGCTGGTTTTCACTACTGCCACCATGTTGATCTCTTGTCACTTCCACTGCCAAATCACATGCTCATCTCCACCACTCAAAACACACTGTGGGGCTGGGCAAGTTATTTAACCCCTTTACACCTCAATTTTCTCATCAGAAAAAATAGATATAATTATCACACCTATTCCATAGGTCAGTTTAAGGATTATAGGAGCTAATATACATGAAATGCTTGGAACGGTGCCTGGCACATAGTAAGCACCCAACAGATGTGAATTATTCTTAGTTGAAGGGGATGAAATAAGTTTATAGGCAACTCTTACAAATAGAGAGCAGGGGATGATAAGACCCTATCTGACACAAGACATTGTGGGGATTTTTAGGAGAACAAAATTGTATCTGGCATAGAGATCAGGAAGGCTTCATGAAGGAGGGAATGTGAGGGTTTGGAATAGAAGGATTTGGACATACAGAAAAAGGGGGTTAAGATAAGCAGGATAGAGTTCCATAAAGAAAAAATGTCACTCACTCTGTTTATTCACACAGTCTCAAAAGAAAAGAAAGCTTAGAAGACTAACAAGAGATAAAGCAGCATTGGTCACTTGGCACTGTATTTTGAAGAGCTTTGAATAATAAGTTTATATTATTTCATTGGCTACACAGAGAAGCTGGCAGTTTTTGAGAGAGGAACAAGATCAGAATTATGGTTACTAGAATATGATTAAATCCACTCAAATTCATCA
>NW_006780658.1:2360027-2360662 GCF_000442215.2 Lipotes vexillifer | reverse complement strand
GAAAGATGCCTCAAAACTTATACCTTGCATTTGCACACCCATTTTCATAGCAGCGCTATTCAGGATAGCCAAGAGGTGGAAGCAACCCAAATGTCCATTGATGGATAAGTGGACAAAATGTGTTCTATACATACAATGGAATACTATTCAGCTTTAAGAAGGAAGGATATCCTTGTTATATGCTGCATGGTGGATGAACCTTTAGGACATTACTTAGTGAAATAAGCCTGTCACAGAAAGACAAATACTGTATGATTCCACTTATTTGAGGTATCCAGAGCAGTCCAATTCGTAGAAACATAAAGTAGAAAGGTGGTTGCCGGGGGTCGTGGGGAGTGGATAATGGGGAATTACTTTTTAATGGGTATAGAGTTTCAATTTTGCAAGATGAAGAAGTTCTGGAGATTTGTTGCACAAAAATGTGAACATACGGGCTTCCCTGGTGGCGCAGTGGTTGAGAGGTTGAGAGTCCACCTGCCAATGCAGGGGACACAGGTTCGTGCCCCAGTCCGGGAAGATCCCACATGTCGCGGAGCGGCTAGGCCCATGAGCCATGGCCGCTGAGCCAGCGTGTCCGGAGCCTGTGCTCTGCAACCAGAGAGGCCACAACAGTGAGAGGCCCGCGTACCGAAAGA
>NW_006780658.1:2317830-2360017 GCF_000442215.2 Lipotes vexillifer | reverse complement strand
CAAAAAAAAAAAAAAAAAAAAAAAAAAAAAATGTGAACATACTTAACCTATTGAACTTAAAAATAGTTAAGGTAGTAAATTTTGTTATGTGTTTTTCAACAATTCAACAATAATTTTAAAAAGACTTAGTCCTTTGCTCCTGGTGACTTCAGCATTTCCCACTAGAAAACTGATTTGGAATCCCTTTTTGAAAGAAGAGTCAGCCTCATCAACATTTCTTTATGTATGAATGGTGTCAGGTCCATCTTTTACGCAAAGTCTTCCTTTAAAACAGGCTGATCACATCTGGACTTAGTGCCCCCACAGTTACAATTCTATGAAAGTCAAGCTCAAACCAATGAGACTTTAGCACCAGAGTATCTAGAAAGACATTAGTGACCTCAAAGGTTGTGGCATCCATTTGGATCGATGTTGAAATCATGATTACCCTTTTGGGAAGGGAAAGGTGTAAGCAGACATAATGTCAGTATAAAATATCACTCCACTGTGATTGTAAACACTTACTGCTCAGTGAAAACGTCTTTTGATAAGAATCCATGCTTGCTAGATGAGACCCAGTCAGAAGTCAAAGACAAGGCCTGATTGCTGTGATTATATGTTTGACTCTAACTTTGAAATATCTGTAATCCAACAATAGAAATATCCTGAGGTTTGGGAGCTTAAGAGGGGAGCACATTCTTATCTGGGATTCATCCCAAAGATTAACAGTTGCTGAACAATTACGCCTCATCATTCACGCAGATGATTCTCATTGGAATAAGCGGAGAGGAGGAGAGAAGAGAGCATATATAAGAAGTAGATGAGAGAAGGAGGGATGTGGTTTGACAAAGCTTATTTTTAAAGCTTCCTTTTTATTTTTTAAAGAAATACAAATGTAACAGGGTGGGTTGAAAAGAAATTTTTTTTTTTAATTTTTTGTTTTTTATGTTTTCCTCTTTTTGCTTTGGGAGGAAAAAATAAAAGCGGGGGAAGCACTTTCTGTGTTCCTCTCTGTGAGGAAATACCTCCAGACCTCAGGCTCTAGATATCTGGGCTCCCTTATCCGGGGAAGATGTTAACAGCTTAGTCAGAGGTATGGAGGCTGTCCAGCAGACCACCCAGGTTGGTGTGGAAGGTCTGTGCCTGTGAGAGAGACTGAGCCTGGAACTGGAAATGGGATGGAGAGCTTCTGGAGAGGAGGAACACCAAGGCCATAGCACCCCTGGGGCCTGTGTGAACTCCTGAGGACTGAGCACCAGGTTCATGAACTTGGGAGTCCAGGTCAGGCTCAGAGGCCCAACCTTGAGACAGAAGGAGTGGAAGCCATCATGAGAGATCTCCTGCTGCCTCTGGGGCAGCCAGGTGCGAGCTGACCTGGACTCAAAGCCAGGCCAGGGAGACCTGCTTCAGATGGGCAAAGACTGGATGGCTTCAAGGAGAGGCTTCCTTTCCAGTCAGGATTCCCTGAGACTCTGATCTACAGGGCTGTTTTACAATTATTATGATCCCCAAGCACTTACTTTTGGAGACCCCACCTTGCATCATAGAAAACATAATGAAATTTCTTTGGCCAAAAAATTTTTTTTAGTTTTTATTATTTTGCTTCTGAGATTATTTTCTTATGCCTACTTCATTTAATTTATGCTTGGCTTTAATTTCTGAGGGAAATATTATACATATTGTAAAAAAAATTTTTTGAACTGTTTTCAAATGTGACAGTTTCTTAATATTAAATTTACTTATTAATAAATATGCAACAATAGAACATTTTCCAAAAATTTAAGTAAGCATTTATTCATTTTGATTTGGCTGGCTTTTTAAAATTTAACATCTTTACTGTAATCCAACAATAGAAATATCCTGAGGTTTGGGAGCTTAAGAGGGGAGCACATTCTTATCTGGGATTCATCCCAAAGATTAACAGTTGCTGAACAATTACGCCTCATCATTCACGCAGATGATTCTCATTGGAATAAGCGGAGAGGAGGAGAGAAGAGAGCATATATAAGAAGTAGATGAGAGAAGGAGGGATGTGGTTTGACAAAGCTTATTTTTAAAGCTTCCTTTTTATTTTTTAAAGAAATACAAATGTAACAGGGTGGGTTGAAAAGAAATTTTTTTTTTTAATTTTTTGTTTTTTATGTTTTCCTCTTTTTGCTTTGGGAGGAAAAAATAAAAGCGGGGGAAGCACTTTCTGTGTTCCTCTCTGTGAGGAAATACCTCCAGACCTCAGGCTCTAGATATCTGGGCTCCCTTATCCGGGGAAGATGTTAACAGCTTAGTCAGAGGTATGGAGGCTGTCCAGCAGACCACCCAGGTTGGTGTGGAAGGTCTGTGCCTGTGAGAGAGACTGAGCCTGGAACTGGAAATGGGATGGAGAGCTTCTGGAGAGGAGGAACACCAAGGCCATAGCACCCCTGGGGCCTGTGTGAACTCCTGAGGACTGAGCACCAGGTTCATGAACTTGGGAGTCCAGGTCAGGCTCAGAGGCCCAACCTTGAGACAGAAGGAGTGGAAGCCATCATGAGAGATCTCCTGCTGCCTCTGGGGCAGCCAGGTGCGAGCTGACCTGGACTCAAAGCCAGGCCAGGGAGACCTGCTTCAGATGGGCAAAGACTGGATGGCTTCAAGGAGAGGCTTCCTTTCCAGTCAGGATTCCCTGAGACTCTGATCTACAGGGCTGTTTTACAATTATTATGATCCCCAAGCACTTACTTTTGGAGACCCCACCTTGCATCATAGAAAACATAATGAAATTTCTTTGGCCAAAAAATTTTTTTTAGTTTTTATTATTTTGCTTCTGAGATTATTTTCTTATGCCTACTTCATTTAATTTATGCTTGGCTTTAATTTCTGAGGGAAATATTATACATATTGTAAAAAAAATTTTTTGAACTGTTTTCAAATGTGACAGTTTCTTAATATTAAATTTACTTATTAATAAATATGCAACAATAGAACATTTTCCAAAAATTTAAGTAAGCATTTATTCATTTTGATTTGGCTGGCTTTTTAAAATTTAACATCTTTACTGAAGTATAGTTGATTTACAATATTTTGTTAGTTTCAGGTGTACAGCAAAGTGATTCAGTTATATATATTGTCAGTTTTTTTTTTTTTTTTGGCTAAGCCTTGTGGAATCTCAGTTCCTGACCAGCGTTTGAACCCAGGCCATGGCAGTGAAAGCGCCAAATCCTAACCACTAGATCACCAGGGAACTCCCTAGATTCTTTTCCATTTTTTAAAAATATTTATTTATTTATTTGACTGTACTGGGTCTTAGTTTCGGCATGCGGGATCTTCATTGCAGCATGCAGGATCTTTAGTTGCGGTGTGCGAACTCTTAGTTGTGGCATGTGGGGTCTAGTTCCCTGACCAGGGATCGAACCCGGGCCCCCTGCATTGGGAGCATGAAGTCTTAGCCACTGGACCACCAGGGAAGTCCCTCTATTTCTGTTTTGAAAATAAATTCATTTGTATCATTTTTTTTTTTTAGATTCCACATATAAATGATATCATATATTTGTCTTTCTCTGTCTGACTTAGTAGATAATCTCTAGGTCCCTCCATGTTGCTGCAAATGGCATTATTTCATTCTTTTTTATGGTTGAGTAGTATTCCATTGTATAAATACACACCACATCTTCTTTTTTTTTTTTTTCTTTTTTTTGCGGTACACGGGCCTCTCACTGTTGTGGCCTCTCCCGTTGCGGAGCACGGCTCTGGACGCGCAGGCTCAGAGGCCATGGCTCACGGGCCCAGCTGCTCAGCGGCATGTGGGATCTTCCTGGACCAGGGCATGAACCCATGTCCCCTGCATCAGCAGGCGGACTCTCAACCACTGCGCCACCAGGGAAGCCCACCACATCTTCTTTATCCATTTATCTGTTGATGGGCATTTAGGTTGCTTCTATGTCTTGGCTATTGTACATAGTGCTGCTATGAATGTTGAGGTGCATGCATCTTTTTTAATTAAAGTTTTCATCTTTTCTGGATATATATGGGTAGTTTTTTTTTTTAAACGAGTGATCGTTTTTCATCTTTAGTACTTAAATAGGCCCCTGAAAAGCTTGTGGGTCCTAACACTCTGACTCTATGGTCTAATGGATAAATATTCCTGGATGTGTCCTTGAAAGAGGGAAGGGGCTAGAAGGATGACCACATTCCATATATTATCAACCTTTCTGAGTAGAAAGCTCAAATCAGGTTTAATTGAGGGTATTAAAGAAATGCAGCATTTCTTATCTCCAGGTGTCATGGAAGTATTCATGCCTGAGACAGACACTGAGGAGGATAGCTATAGGGAGGGGGTCAGGACTTAAAAGTTTGAGAAACCCTGATCTACTCAGTTCTTGTTCCAAGGGTCTTTAGCAGCACCAAACAAGGAAGAGAGTGATTGGTGACTGCTGATATGAGGTGCCCATGCACCAAATGGGGGCTACTAGTTCTGAAACTGTTTTTAAAAACTGCACAAATTTTGAAGTGATTAGCATCCAAAAGTAAATGTTTTTAAAGACAAAACTCATTTAGCTGAATGTTTGCTAGTGTGCCTAATTTTATTTTATTGTGTTATGCTTATCACTTGTGTACTCGCAGTACACATCGGATAAAATGCCGATTTACAACAGGATGTTTTAAGTTAGCAAGCTGGCTGTGGCATAGCTTTAATTTTCTTTGCAAAATATAAATTTGCGTACCACATAAAATGAAGTGGTGGCTTTGTTTAATGGCAAGGACATGAACTAGGTAGTCTTATTTTTCCAAATCCATTTATGACAACCATTAAGATGTCTTTATAGCCTACTACACTAGGCACCAACATTTCCTCCACTTTGCCCCCAGTGTGTGCTAGACCCTACCACCAGCAGGTTACGCTTCTTTGTAAGAGAAAATGATATACTGTCTTATCCTAGGTCCCCTAGAAAACAGAGCCTGAGGCAAAACTAATCTGCCAACACTTTATTTGGGAGGTGCAATACCAGGAAGCAAGAGCAAGGGGAAAAGGGAAATGAATCCAGAAAAGAGGGAAAGCAAACATAACGTGGTACATTACCAAGCTGGCCACAACTACACCACAAAACACAGCTGGGTGCTCGTCTCTCAAGAAACTATATGGGAACATTGCATCTCAGAACAGTTCACAGGCAGAAGAGAAGAGCGATGGAGAAGTATTTGTTTGCCTGCTTCTTCACATCTACTCTTTCTTATTGGTCAAAGTTCACTCCAAGGGGCACGAACTCCCCCCTACTTCCCAGTTGTTACCTGGCCCTCTGGGCAGCTACTGGACATGCCAAAGCCTATGTCAGCGGAGAGGGCTTCCTCTGAGTGAGTTATAGAGCAAGAGAGAGCCAGCAAGAACCAGGAACACTCTCTGCCTGCCCACCTACAGCCTCACAGGTTGTATGGTCAAACCAGCACATGTCATGGGGGCTAAGCAGGTCCTGCAGTGCGTTGTGCCTCGGTAGTGACAATGAGGCCCCAGGGGAGCAGATAAGAAGAGTGCAGGGTGAGGCGTGAGGTGTGGTGCTCATGAGTTGTGCTGTGAGCAGAGGGGACTGGAGGAACTTCTACAGAGAACCCTGCTGCCAACCTGGTGAAAGGCCACAACACAACTTTCCAGGTGAGTTCCTTTTGTGAAATCTCTTTGCAGCCTATAAGAATGTGCTTCGTGCCACAGGGTCATCAGTTGCATTGAGCAAGAAGCCATCTAGGAAGGTTCATGAACTAAGTCTAGTCCACACTCAACTAGAAAATAGAGATCAATGCAGGGCAGCATAGGTATATATGCCACAAAGCATCTTCCCAGTCAGCATTTTCCTGGTAGGATGCCTCTTGATTTTAGCGGTCTTTACTATACCCATAAGGCTGTGCAACCATCACCACTATTTAATTCCAGAACATTTTTATCACCACAGAAGAAACCTTGCAGGCATTAGCAGTCACTCTCATTTGCCCTTCCTCCAGGCCCTGTCAACAAATTTATTTTCTCTCTCTTTATTTGCCTGCTGTGAACATTCCATATAAATGGAGTTATACAATATGTGGCCTTTTATGAACGGCTTCTTTGACTTAGCAGATTTTCAAGGTCCATCCATGTTGCAACACGCATCAGCGCTTCATTCCTATTTATGGCTGAATAATATTCCATTGTTTGTATATACCTCCATTCATTGATGCTGATGGATATTTTGGTTGTATCGACTTTTTGATACTTCTTGATTTGAACACTCAAGCTCCATACAATGTCATATCTTTTGAAATAATGTTTTTCAATAATGTTTATATAGGAAAAATTTATATTTCCATCCTCAAAACTTAATACAACATTTTAAACAAAATGATGTAGGAGAAAAGTAATGGTTTATATTCTAAATAGAATTGGTAAAATGTCAGAATCACACATAGATATTCTGAAAAGCATGCTGAGTGTCAGTGAATGGGAGGTCCATCTGAGATATTGCTGGAGCAAAACATCGTAGTCACCCATGGTACGTAAGGTTTATGGTAAAAAGTTCCTCAAAAGCAGAAACCTAAGACAAGGATTCAAGTGCAGATACTTTATTTGGCTAATGATCTGCAAAATAGCAGTAACGAAGTCAGTGTAGAACATATGCCTCAGAGTAACTCCGGGGTGGGGGTGGGGGGTTGTATTAAGGTTATCAAGTGGGGGTTATTAAGTGGTCTTTATCCAGCCACTCCCATCAGTCATTGGGTGAGGTCTGCTCCCAGAGGGCATTAATTGGAAGACAAAGTCCTAGTGAGCTAGAGCAGACTGTGAAAGCCCTCAGGCAAGTAATCTCAGGTGCTGGCTGCTGGAAATCAGCTAGCTGCCGGAAAGGCCAGAGAGATATAGGCGATCTCAGTGTCTGCTACTGTCTCAGTCAGGGTTCTCCAGAGAAACAGAACTAACAAAACCAATATATGAGAATATACACGAGATTTGTTACAAAAATTGGCTCACGTGGTTATGGAGGCAGAGAAGTCCCACAGTCTCCCATCTGCAAGCTGGAGAAGGCAGGAGGAAAGCCAGTGGTGTGTGTTAATGTTTCATTTTAGGAAATGCTTAAGCACTGACCAATAGCCATTACAGTTTTTCCCATTTAAAATAATGGCAAATAGGACCCCGGTTAGTGTTTGCTGCATATAATATCTGATTTTCAGGATTGGAGTACTCGTGTTCAGAGGGAGATGCCTATTTATATAATCAAGTGCTCTACTCTAGGTCAGATCCCATAATGGAAAGAGACATCCTTGTACACTGTTGTAGGTGGGAAGTGCCTCACTGAAACAGCCTGAGAGGAGAGTGTCCAATGAGGAGGAAAGCAGAGGGGCCGTGACTGAGGTGTGGGTGAAATGTATTGCTGAACCCCCCTGCGATGTAGCTAGCCAGAGCGTATTGAGCTACACTTCACCCGCAGGCATTTCAATTTGTCTTTTGCCGAAAAGGTCTTGGGCCCACAGGAACTGGGGTCTGTCCATATGACCATAGGAACCGTTTACCAAACAGCTTTGTCCTCTGAATTTTCAGGACAAATTACAGATACAGACATAGCAATTTATCAGCTACTGAATAACTCTGTAAGAAATCCTTAGTAAGCCATTTATAAAAGATCATTCCCAACAAGACACTCCTGAAATATCTTCAAAACAGAAGATATTTTTCTATTTCCCAGGTCCTCAGCTCCTTCGCCCACCTCAGAACAAGTGAGGGCCGCGACACACCCTGCCAGCCTCTGGCAGCTGGGCAGCAGGTCCCCACGGCTGCTAATGACATTTTGAGTTGGGGTGGAGGGGCTGGGGCTGGAGGTGGTGGAAGATGCAGAGACGGCTCCCCAGGTGATTCAGATATCCTCTCTGTGGCCAGGAGACCACAACTCTCTAACTGCCAACCACCGAGTAATTGACCAAGGGCCCCTCACTGAGGTCCACGGCTGGGCTTGTGTGGAGGCCAGGCTTCCCTCGAGCTGTTCTCAGCTCATGACTGAGTGCTACAGGGACCTTAACTATCAAGACAGGCCCTGCCCTGGGAGACTTGGGACTTCCCTAGCGGGTGACTTCAGCTCCAGGATTCCCTGACAGCCTTGCTGAACCTTCCTTAGACCGTAGGTGATCTGGGACATTTCCACCTACCCTGCATCCTTCAGAGTCTGCATCCTTCAGAGTCTGACTTACATCAGTTTGATGGCTCTCCCAGCTTATCTGCCTCCCTCCCCATTTTCTCTCACACAGATGTTTCCCTTAATAAAATCCTTTCTCGTGTAATCCCATTTTGGCGGCTGATTCTCAGAGGACCCAAAATAACACACTTTCCTAGTTTATCACCACTGATTTAGATTCTCTTTACCCAGAGTTTCTCGCATTGCCTCAGAAATAGAAAGCTTATAATACTCTGTTGTGAATTCTTCAGAACATTCCTCTAGCCAAGTGGCTGGTTTTCTATGAAGTTAACTGCTACTCTTTACAATTTGCCCTCAGAATAAGCCCTTCTAGGCTTACCTCCCCAGCTTTAATTCAACTGATTAATAGTTATTCTCTAAACGGTGCCATAGTCACAAAACCTGAAAGAAAAGAAAAAGCAGTTGGTTTCCTCTACACTTCCCTTTTAAAAGTAAGACAATCAAAAACATATTTATTTCTCTGTTACATTTTTGCTCACCGAGATTTTAAAACAAAACAAAGAATACTCCTAGGTTCTAAAACACTATTTGCTGATGCGGTGTTTCTCAACTTTCAATGGGTTTAGAGACCCTTCAGGGATCCAGTACTTGCCCCAGGAAAACTTACACAGGCAAAATTTTACACAAAAACTCTAACCTAAGGGTCTTTCTAGGCTAAGGGGCATTTCAGAATATCCTAGTTACTGCTTTTAACAAATATTTTTTGCTTCCTAGTCTCAGCTGCTTTTGAAAAGGGAAAGTCAAATTTGCCCACACTGATTCCATGGAATCTGTGTGTGAGTCAACAAATATAAGTGTATATAACTTAAATTTAACTGTAATAATCATTTTTTCACAGAATCTTCCTGTCTGAAGCAGAGAGTTTATGGAGGAGTGTGCAGAAGGTAACGTGGGAATATGGAATACAGGCTCTGGAGACAGACTTCCTGGGTTTAAATTGCACACCGCCATTCCTTAAATATACCAAGCACTCTCCCGCATCAGGGCTTTCACACGTTGTACCCTCTTCCTGGACACCTCTTCTCTCAAATACTTCCATGGCTCATTCCCTTACTTCTTTAACTCATTTCTCAAGGGTGACCTTATAGAGAGGAGCCTCCTCTCCCTCACTCTCTACCCTGACTCTGCTTTATATTTCTTCATAGAACTTACCACCACCTGACATATCATCTATCTATCTACTGTCTGTGTCCTCCTGAAAGGATATAACCTCCATGTAAGCAAGGATTTTACCCGTGCGCACACATGTGCACACACACACACTCATCAACCCAATGTTAGAACAATGCCTTGCACATGGTTGGTGCTCAGTAAATATTTGTTAAATAAATGGTAGAACCAGGACTTCCCTGATGGCTCAGTGGTTAAGAATCCGTCCGCCAATGCAGGGGAAAATGGGTTCGAGCCCTGGTCGGGGAAGATCCCACATGCTGTGGAGCAACACAGCCCGTGCGCCACAACTACTGAGCCTGCGCTCTAGAGCCCGCGAGCCACAACTACTGAGCCCACGTGCCACAACTACTGAAGCCCGCGCGTCTAGAGCCTGTGCTCCACAACAAGAGAAGCCACCGCAATGAGAAGCCCGCGCACTGCAATGAAGAGCCCACTCGCCGCAACTAGAGAAAGCCCGTGCACAGCAACGAAGACCCAACACACCCAAAAATAAATAAATAAAATTTTTTAAAATAAATAAATAGTAGAACCTTCACATAATATACATTTTGGAATGTCTGTACAGAACAAAGACTACTTCTAATACAACATTCTAAATTACTTTTAACGAATATTACATTCTTTATCTTTTGATAAGGTAGTTAAATGACTTTTCAAAGCAGATACTTTTGTCTACAAATTTGTATAGTATGGAAGCATATATTGATTTAGTTATCTTGGGATTCCAGTAAAACTTCCTTCAGTAAATGTATCTGAACATTCATAAATAATTATAGCTAATGCTAAATAGTGCTTACTGCTTCAAATGCTCTATATATGTTAGTTCATTAAATCATCTTAACAGTCATGACACAGGTACTTATTATCCCCACTTTGCAGATAAAGAAGCCTAGGCACAGAAAAAGTTTATAATCTATCTGAGATCATCCAGTTAACAAAAGGCAGAGCCAGGATTCAGCAGTCTGGTCTAGATCCAAGCTCTTAACCACTACCTTATACAGCCTTTTAGGTACATGAAAGAGGAAAGCTGGAGTTTATGTTTGGGGAAATATCGATGTTTTCCATTACTTGCACTTTCTACTTACAGTTAGAATACAGTACTGCAGTGGTTTTTTAAAGTGCCCCCCCAAAAATAAAAAAAAATAAAGTGCCCAAGTTGTCTTTTCTAGAAATTTGAAAAAAAATAAAAGGTTAATTGCTCAAACCACAGACAATCTCAAAGCATTAGTAAAGAATTATCATTGGCTACCTCTTTTCGCCCCATCATAAGCTGCTTATTTATATACACATTGCCCCACACTGAATTTTCAAAATATTCTTGCAGTTCAGTCCAGGAATACATTTCCATAATAAAAGTAATTAGCTTGTAGAATAGCTTTCTACGAAAAAGTAGCAAAGTCGTTATACCTTTAGGCATGAATAACCTCACCCGACTAAGAATGTTTCTGAGGGGAGAACCAGGGATAAACCAACCCCAGGACCACAGCTTCTCCATTTCTAGTTTGTGCAGCTCTGGTCAAAGTGTTAAGAACCTCTTATCAGGTCCTGCCCATGGGGCTCCTTTCAGAGGTACGTATCACCCTTTTTTTTTCTTTAAATTAATTCCAGATGTCCAATGAATTTGAGTAGATTTACTCTGATCTATAATTTTGTACAGTGGGTTGGAATTTTTGCCAAACCCATCTGAGAAAACAAGTTGGCAGCATTTCCATGTTTCAAAAGCAGGTGTGAAATAAATTAAGGTTTACAGGGTGGTGAACACCTAAGCCAGGCTCTCAGATGACCATGGCTTACCAATGAGCATCATGTGCCAGGAAACCTTACAAACTTAGGCTGTGGATTTCAAGTGTCTGCAAATAGCTAGCTGTGTATCCTGCTAATAGTGCTTCATTTTCTGGTGCAAATGACAGCTGTGCTAGTAAGTGTCTGTGGATTTGATTGAATTGCATTGCATTCTTTTTTTACACTAGTCATTTGGATTTCAGAAAAGTGAAGGTGTTGAAAAGAGTTCATAAATTTAAATTTTTTTCATTAACATTTTTAAAGAGCAAAGAATTTGACATTTCTCCTGAGGCAGCTGTTTTAAATCACATTTGATTGCCTTGACATCTAGTTTTGGAAATAAACAGAAGTCCTATCTCACCAATGTTCAAACCAGAAATTAGTAGAGTTTCTCAGACAACCAGGTCTATTCTTAATTCCCAAAGAACTCACCAACTATTGTGCTTTATTGGTAGAGTATAAATAAATTCCAATCACATTTTTAAAGTTCCTTTGCATTATAATTCTCAGCCCATGGAATGGACACTTCATTGCTGGGTCTCAGCACTTCATTTCTTCTTTCCAATCTCCAGTTTCCACTTAGGGACCCATGAGCTTCTAGGAAATCTGATTCCATCCTCAGCGCCTGAGATTGAGCATGTGACTTAGGCTAAGCCAATCAGAACATTTCAACCCTCTGGCCAATCAGATGCCTCAGCCAGAGTTTGTGGGCTGTGGAAATGTGAGGCCTGAAACTACTGCAAGTGTTTGGCTACCTTGAAGAAAAGCAACCTGAAGAAGAAACCAACTAATTGGAGGACAAGGTTGAGAACATCAGGCAGCAAAAAAAGCCAAGTTACTGACAACATCAGGAAATTCTATATCAAAGCCCCTGAAGCCTGCCCTACTTCTGGACTTCTCATTTATACGAGCCAATGAATTCTTTTTCTTGTTTAGATGTGAGTTGTGGCTTCTGTTACTTGTCATTTAAAACACTTTTAGAAATAGTCTTTTGCCAGGCATAAAATGGTACACAGAGGCAGTTTCTTAATACTGGGACCCTATCTTCCCCACTTTATTAAGTAGGATGGTTTTGGCTACAGCCATATAAAATCTATCTAAAAGTGGCTTAAACAATAAGATCCAGGACCATGGTGTTATACGATGTGAATGGTTCCCCCTGGAGTTATGCAACATAGTAGCTCTGATAAAGCTCCTTATAATACTGAAACAGAGCAGGACCCTCTAATCCTCCCCGCCAGGTCCTCCACTTACTTTTGGTCTGTGGAAAAACTTTAGCCAAAGAATAAGTTTCATCAGAGAAATGAGAAAATACAGAAACAAAGGAAAACAGTCCAACAAGACTAAATAATAATAGTTTAATCTTTAAGCAAATTCAAGGACCTTTAGTTCCTCCTTAAGGGCTATAGATAATATTCTGAGCCATATCCTGTGAGCCATCAAAAAGATACTGAAACCTCCACCAGGTGGAAGAAGGTAACTACATGGTGACCAGACCATAGCCATGACATAAGCTGCCACAATTCCGACACCTGGCCTCAAAGAAATGCAAACAAACTGACCCTGGAACTGAAGATAAACTGTACTTAAAACAATCAAGATGAGAGAGCTTCTGGGAAGATGGCAGAAGAGTAAGAGGCGGAGATCACCTTCCTCCCCACAGATACACCAGAAATACATCTACACGTGGAACAACTCCTACAGAACACCTACTGAACACTGGCAGAAGACCTCAGACCTCGCAAAAGGCAAGAAACCCCCCACGTACCTGGGTAGGGCAAAAGAAAAAAGAATAAACAGAGACAAAAGGATAGGGACAGACCGGCAACAGCGGGAGGGAGCTGTGAGGGAGGAAAGGTTTCCACACACTAGGAAGCCCTTTCACGGGCGGAGACTGCGGGTGGCGGAGGGGGAAAGCTTCGGAGCCGCGGAGGAGAGCGCAGCAACAGGGGTGCGGAGGGCAAAGTGGGGAGAGAATCCCGCACAAAGGATTGGTGCCGACCAGCACTCACCAGCCCGAGAGGCTTGTCTGCTCACGCGCTGGGGCGGGCGGGGCTGGGAGGTGAGGCTTGGGCTTCGGTCGCAGCGCCAGGAGAGGACTGGGGTTGGCGGCGTGAACACAGCCTGCAGGGGGTTAGTGCACCACGGCTGGCCGGGAGGGAGTCCGGAGAAAAGTCGGGACCTGCCGAAGAGGCAAGAGACTTTCTATTCCCTCTTTGTTTCCTGGTGCGTGAGGAGAGGGGATTAAGAGCACTGCCTAAAGGAGCTCCATAGACGGGCGCGAGCCGCGGCTAAAAGCGCGGACCCCAGAGACGGGCATGAGACGCTAAGGCTGCTGCTGCTGCCACGAAGAAGCCTGTGTGCGAACACAGGTCACTATCCACACCCACCTTCCGGGGAGCCTGTGCAGCCCACCACTGCCAGGGTCCCGGGATCCAGGGTCAACTCCCCCGGGAGAATCACGGTGCGCCTCAGGCTGGTGCAACGTCACGCTGGCCTCTGCCGCCGCAGGCTCGCCCCGCACTCCGTGCCCCTCTCTCCCCCCGGCCTGAGTGAGCCAGAGTCCCCAGAGCAGCTGCTCCTTTAACCCCGTCCTGTCTGAGCGAAGAACAGACACCCTCCCGCGACCTACACGCAGAGGAGGGACCAAATCCAAAGCTGAGCCCCTGGGAGCTGTGAGAACAAAGAAGAGAAAGGGAAATCTCTCCCAGCAGCCTCAGAAGCACCGGATTAAAGCTCCACAATCAACTTGATGTACCATGCATCTGTGGAATACATGAATAGACAACGAATCATCCCAAATTGAGGAGGTGGACTTTGAGAGCAAGATTTATGATTTTTTCCCCTTTTCCTCTTTTTGTGAGTGTGTATGTGTATGCTTCTGTGTGAGATTTTGTCTGTATAGCTTTGCTTCCACCAATTGTCCTAGGGTTCTATCTGTCCGTTTTTTGTTTGTTTGTTTCGTTTTTAATTTATTTTCTTAATAATTATTTTTTTATTTTAATAACTTTATTATATTTTATCTTACTTTATTTTGTTTTACTTTATCTTCTTTCTTTTTTTCTTTCCTTCCTTCCCTCCTTCCTTCCTTCCTTCCTCCCTCTCTCCCTCCTTTCTTTCTTTCTTTCTTTGTTTCTTTCTTTCTACTTCTACTAATTCTTTCTTTCTAATTTTTCTCCCTTTTATTCTGGGCCGTGTGGATGAAAGGCTCTTGGTGCTGCAGCCAGGAGTCAGTGCTGTGCCTCTGAGGTGGGAGAGCCAACTTCAGGACACTGGTCCACAAGAGACCTCCCAGCTCCACATAATATCAAACAATGAAAATCTCCCAGACATCTCCATCTCAACACCGGCACCCAGCTTCACTCAACGACCAGCAAGCTACAGTGCTGGACATCCTATGCCAAACAACTAGCAAGACAGGAACACAAAACCACCCATTAGCAGAGAGTCTGCCTAAAATCATAATAAGGCCACAGACACCCCAAAACACACCACCAAACGTGGACCTGCCCACCAGAAAGACAAGATCCAGCCTTATCCACCAGAACACAGGCACTAGTCGCCTCAACCAGGAAGCCTACACAACCCACTGAACCAACCTTAGCCACTGGGGACAGACACCAAAATAACGGGAACTACGAACCTGCAGCCTGCAAAAGGAGAGGCCAAACACATTAAGATAAGCAAAATGAGAAGACAGAAAAACACACAGCAGATGAAGGAGCAAAATAAAAACCCACCAGACCTAACAAATGAAGAGGAAATAGGCAGTCTACCTGAAAAAGGATTCAGAATAATGATAGTAAAGATGATCCAAAACTTGGAAATAGAATACACAAAATGCAAGAAACATTTAACAAGGACCTAGAAGAACTAAAGATGAAACAAACAACGATGAACAACACAATAAATGAAATTAAAAATACTCTAGATGGGATCAATAGCAGAATAAATGAGGCAGAAGAACGGATAAGTGACCTGGAAGATAAAAATAGTGGAAATAACTACTGCAGAGCAGAATAAAGAACAAAGAATGAAAAGAACTGAGGACAGTCTCAGAGACCTCTGGGACAACATTAAACGCACCAACATTCGAATTATAGGGGTTCCAGAAGAAGAGAAAAAGAAAGGGACTGAGAAAATATTTGAAGAGATTATAGTTGAAAAGTTCCCTAATATGGGAAAGGAAATAGTTAGTCAAGTCCAGGAAGCACAGAGAGTCCCATACAGGATAAATCCAAAGGAATACGCCAAGACACATATTAATCAAACTGTCAAAAATTAAACACAAAGAAAACATATTAAAAGCAGCAAGGGAAAAACAACAAATAACACACAAGGGAATCCCCATAAGGTTAACAGCTGATCTTTCAGCAGAAACTCTGCAAGCCAGAAGGGACTGGCAGGACATATTTAAAGTGATGAAGGAGAAAAACCTGCAACCAAGATTACTCTACCCAGCAAGGATCTCATTCAGATTTGATGGAGAAATTAAAACCTTTACAGACAAGCAAAAGCTGAGAGATTTCAGCACCACCAAACCATCTTTACAACAATGGCTAAAGGAACTTTTCTAGGCAAGAAACACAAGAGAAGGAAAAGACCTACAATAATGAACCCAAAACAATGAAGAAAATGGGAGTAGGAACATACATATCGATAATTACCTTAAATGTAAATGGACTAAATGCTCCCACCAAGACACAGATTAGTTGAATGGATACAAAAATAAGACCCATATATTTGCTATCTACAAGAGACCCACTTCAGACCTAGAGACACATACAGACTGAAAGTAAGGGGATGGAAAAAGATATTTCATGCAAATGGAAACCAAAAGAAAGCTGGAGTAGCAATTCTCATATGAGACAAAATAGACTTTAAAATAAAGAATATTAGAAGAGACAAAGAAGGACACTACATATTGATCAAGGGATCGATCCAAGAAGAAGATATAACAATTGTAAATATCTATGCACCCAACATAGGAGCACCTCAATACATAAGGCAAATACTAACAGCAGTAAAAGGGGAAACTGACAGTAACACATTCATAGTAGGGGACTTTAACACCCCACTTTCACCAATGGACAGATCATCCACAATGAAGATAAATAAGGAAACCCAAGCTTTAAATGATACATTAAACAAGATGGACTTAATTGATATTTATAGGACATTCCATCCAAAAACAACAGAATACACATTTTTCTCAAGTGCTCATGGAATATTCTCCAGGATAGATGATATCTTGGGTCACAAATCAAGCCTTGGTAAATTTAAGAAAGTGGAAATCGTATCAAGTATCTTTTCTGACCACAACGCTATGAGACTAGATATCAATTAAAGGAAAAGATCTGTAAAAAATACAAACACATGGAGGCTAAACAATACACTACTTAATAACGAAGTGATCAAAGAGGAAATCACAAAATACCTAGAAACAAATGACAATGGAGACACGACGACCCAAAATCTATGGGATGCAGCAAAAGCAGTTCTAAGAGGGAAGTTTATAGCAATACAATGATACCTTAAGACAGGAAACACATCTCGAATAAACAACCTAACCTTGCACCTAAAGCAATTAGAGAAAGAAGAACAAAAAAACCCCAGAGTTAGCAGAAGGAAAGAAATCATAAAAATCAGATCAGAAATAAATGAAAAAGAAATGAAGGAAACGATAGCAAAGATCAATAAAACTAAAAGCTGGTTCTTTGAGAAGATAAACAAAATTGATAAACCATTAGCCAGACTCATCAAGAAAAAAAGGGAGAAGACTCAAATCAATAGAATTAGAAATGAAAAAGGAGAAGTAACAACTGACACTGCAGAAATACAAAAGATCATGCGAGATTACTACAAGCAACTCTATGCCAATAAAATGGACAACCTGGAAAAAAATGGAAAAATTCTTAGAAATGTACAACCTGCCAAGACTGAATCAGGAAGAAATAGAAAATATGAACAGAAGAATCACAAACACTGAAATTGAAACTGTGATTAAAAATCTTCCAACAAACAAAAGCCCAGGACCAGATGGCTTCACAGGCAAATTCTATCAAACATTTAGAGAAGAACTAACACCTATCCTTCTCAAACTCTTCCAAACAATAGCAGAGGAAGGAACACTCCCACACTCATTCTACGAGGCCACCATCACCTTGATACCAAAACCACACAAGGATGTCACAAAGAAAGAAAACTACAGGCCAATATCACTGATGAACATAGATGCAAAAATCCTCAACAAAATATTAGCAAACACAATCCAACAGTACATTAAAAGGATCATACACCATGATCAAGTGGGGTTTATTACAGGAATGCAAGGATTCTTTAATATACACAAATCAATCAATGTGATAAACCATATTAACAAACTGAAGGAGAAAAACCATATGATCATTTCAATAGATGCAGAGAAAGCTTTCAACACCCATTTATGATAAAAACCCTGCAGAAAGTAGGCATGGAGCTTTCCTCAACATAATAAAGGCCATATATGACAAACACACAGCCAACATCGTCCTAAATGGTGAAAAACTGAAAGCATTTCCACTAAGATCAGGAACAAGACAAGGTTGCCCACTCTCACCATGCTTATTCAACATAGTTGTGGAAGTTTTAGCCACAGCAGTCAGAGAAGAAAAGGAAATAAAAGGAATCCAAATTGGAAAAGAAGAAGTAAAGCTGTCACTGTTTGCAGATGAGATGATGCTATACATAGAGAATCCTAAAGATGCTACCAGAAAACTACTAGAGCTAATCAATGAATTTGGTAAAGTAGCAGGATACAAAATTAATGCACAGAAATCTCTGGCATTCCTAAAAACTAATGATGAAAAATCTGAAAGTGAAATCAAGAAAACACTCCCATTTACCATTGCAACAAAAAGAATAACATATCTAGGAATAAACCTACCTAAGGAGACAAAAGACCTATATGCAGAAAATTATAAAAAATCTGAAAGTGAAATCAAGAAAACACTCCCATTTACCATTGCAACAAAAAGAATAAAATATCTAGGAATAAACCTACCTAAGGAGACAAAAGACCTGTATGCAGAAAATTATAAGACACTGATGAAAGAAATTAAAGATGATACAAACAGATGGAGAGATATACCATGTTCTTGGATTGGAAGAATCAACATTGTGAAAATGACTCTACTCCCCAAAGCAATCTATAGATTCAATGCAATCCCTATCAAACTACCACTGGCATTTTTCACAGAACTAGAACAAAAAATTTCACAATTTGTATGGAAACACAAAAGACCCCGAATAGCCAAAGCAATCTTGAGAACAAAAAATGGAGCTGGAGGAATCAGGCTCCCTGACTTCAGACTATACTGCAAAGCTACAGTAATCAAGACAGCATGGTACTGGCACAAGAACAGAAAGATAGATCAATGGAACAGGACAGAAAACCCAGAGATAAACCCACGCACATATGGTCACCTTATCTTTGATAAAGGAGGCAAGAATGTACAGTGGAGAAAGGACAGCCTCTTCAATAAGTGGTGCTTGGAAAACTGGACAGGTACATGTAAAAGTATGAGATTAGATCACTCCCTAACACCGTACAGAAAAATAAGCTCAAAATGGATTAAAGACCTAAATGTAAGGCCAGACACTATTAAACTCTTAGAGGAAAACATAGGCAGAACACTCTATGACATAAATCACAGCAAGATCCTTCTTGACCCATCTCCTAGAGTAATGGAGATAAAAACAAAAAATAAACAAATGGGACCCAATTAAACTTCAAAGCTTTTGCACAGCAAAGGAAACCATAAACAAGACCAAAAGACAACCCTCAGAATGGGAGAAAATATTTGTAAATGAATCAACTGACAAAGGATTAATCTCCAAAATTTACAGGCAGCTCTTGCAGCTCAATAACAAAAAAATAAACAACCGAATCCAAAAATGGGCAGAAGACCTAAATAGACATTTCTCCAAAGAAGGTATACAGACTGCCAACAAACAAATGAAAGAATGCTCAACATCATTAATCATTAGAGAAATGCAAATCAAAACTACAATGAGATATCATCTCACACCAGTCAGAATGGCCATCATCAAAAAATCTAGAAACAATAAATGCTGGAGAGGGTGTGGAGAAAAGGGAACACTCTTGCACTGCTGGTGGGAATGTGAATTGGTTCAGCCACTATGGAGAACAGTATGGAGGTTCCTTAAAAAACTACAAATAGAACTACCATATGACCCTGCAATCCCACTACTGGGCATATACCCTGAAAAAACCATAATTCAAAAAGAGTCATGTACCAAAATATTCATTGCAGCTCTATTTACAATAGCCAGGAGATGGAAGCAACCTAAGTGTCCATCATCGGATGAATGGATAAAGAAGATGTGGCACATATATACAATGGAATATTACTCAGCCATAAAAAGAAACGAAATTGAGCTATTTGTAATGAGGTGGATAGACCTAGAGTCTGTCATACAGAGTGAAGTAAGTCAGAAAGAGAAGGACAAATACCGTATGCTCACACATATATATAGAATTTAAGAAAAAAAAATGTCATGAAGAACCTAGGGGTAAAACAGGAATAAAGACACAGACCTACTAGAGAATGGACTTGAGGATATGCGGAGGGGGAAGGGTAAGCTGTGACAAAGCGAGAGAGTAGCATGGACATATATACACTACCAAAAGGTAGATAGCTAGTGGGAAGCAGCCGCATAGCACAGGGAGAACAGCTTGGTGCTTTGTGACTGCCTGGAGGGGTGGGATAGGGAGGGTGGGAGGGAGGGAGATGCAATAAAGAAGAGATATGGGAACATATGTATATGTATAACTGATTCACTTTGTTATAAAGCAGAAACTAACACACCATTTTAAAGCAATTATACCCCAATAAAGATGTTAAAATATAATAAATAAATAAATAAAAATAAATAAAATAAGGAGGCTATCCTAGATTATGTAGGTGAGCCCAGTGTAATCACAAGAGTCCTTAAACGGGGAACAGGAGGACAAAAAGAGTCAGAGCCACAAGGCAAGCTAATAATTTCAAACTCCTTCAATCTTCTGTCCTTTTAGGATTGACTCACCATGTATTTAGAGACGCTGAAATTTGTGTGCAGGAAGGTCCCAGAAGGGTGGTGCCTG
This sequence comes from Lipotes vexillifer, assembly GCF_000442215.2. Lineage (NCBI taxonomy): Eukaryota > Metazoa > Chordata > Mammalia > Artiodactyla > Lipotidae > Lipotes > Lipotes vexillifer. Next base: position 2,339,758 of record NW_006780658.1, on the reverse strand, counting down.
GTGCCAGTGCTCAACATAGGTTCCCTGCTCGGAGAGGCTCAGTTCAGGCTCTAAATCCACACACCCCAGTCACTCAGCAAAACAAAAGCCCCATCACAAAATGAACCATACAGACCTACATATCTTAGAAGAAATTTAGCAGTGATTTGTTGCTCCTTGAGCAAGCGTCCTTGGAAGTCTCATATCCCACACCCATCACCTTCTTAAAGTGCTCTGATGCATCTCCTTCCCCGTCTTCCTCCACTCCAGGCGCACTGGCCTCTTTTCTGTTCCTCAAACAATCCTGCATGTTCCTGCCTTGTAGCCTTTGTGTTTCTGTTTCCTCTTTCTGATATGTTCTTCCCCATTGCTCTTTTTAGAACTCTGCTCCAAGCCACCCTAACAGAAAACTCTTCTCTCTCCACCCTGTGTAAAATGCTCTTCCCCTTCACTCCATCTCCTTAATCTGCTTCACTCTTGTTCATAGCTCTTGTCACTCCCTGAATTCTTCTGTATCTATTTTATATTGTCTATGTTCCCACCTAGAATGTAGTCTCCACAAGAGCTGGGGCTCTGGCTTTTTGTTCACTTCTTATCCCCAGCCTCTAGGACAATGCTAGGCACACAGAAAGCATGCAGTGAATTTTTTAGTGAATAAATGAATCAATGCCTTCCAACTACCTATAGTCCTCTCCCCCAGAGAAGTTTTCATAAATCATTGTGTTACATTTTCACAGATGTATATACAATCCAGTACCTTGGGGAGTTCTCTGGCACCTGGGAAGCTCCTTGCTGGCCCTCTGCTTGATTGGACTTAGAGCAGCCACAAATTTGACCTGTGTGTACTTGTTAGAGTGTCAGTAACATCTCTTCCATTCACCCAGAACTTTACTTCTCCCAATTTGAATCTAGTTCTCTAATAAATAATAGGTTTCAGTGCTGTTGTTTTCATACTTAGTTTAGCCCCAATCCCTTTGTTCAAAGGATAACATGTAAAAACCAAATAAAGCAACTAGCTCCATTCCTGCTCCAAACTTACCCCTCTACTGCCTACAGCTCCCAAGGTGGCTCCACCAACTCCCCACTCTTCTGAGATCACAGAGTGTGAAGACGTTTGTCTCTGGGCATATATTTCTCTTCTTGATCCCTCAATTCAGGGCTCAATAACAATAAAGTCTCCTGAGCATTTATTACCAATTTACTACTATCAGAGTCATAGGAATATTCTAGAAGGTAAGAATTTATGGAGTTCTTCTGTCCCTTTCTTTTGGCAGAGATGTCCTCTAGGTTTAGGAGATTCAGGGTTTGCTAGTCTTTTCTCAGATTCCACAACATCTGACTAAAGGCTTAAGATGTTTGAATCCAGGCAGTATTAATGACACAATATCGTTAATGAAATGAAAGTTCGACATAGGCTTCTTTTTTCTGTCACAAAATTTACACTCAATTATTGTAAAAAAAATTTTTTTTAATCCAACAATACAGAAGTGAATGAAATAGATATGACCCACTTCACCAGTTTGAGGTATTTGTACCTACAAATTACTACAGTAATATCTCTTTCATTTTCCCATAAACACTCGCACCCCCTACGTACCTATAAGCAGGAAGCCCAGTGTCTCTTTACTGAAGCTTCCTCTCCTTCTTCTCATCTGTCCAAGAACCCTGGGCTCATTCAGGCTGCTTCCAAACAGGACACTGTCACCAGTGAATAGCTGACTGATTTTTGGCTGACTTTCTCGAGTTGCTGCCACCCAGGATGGCTGTGAGAGTGGTGGTGTGATGCCCTTGAAGATCCACACTCTTGACAAAGTTCCCAGGGTCCCTGTATCCTTCCCCAGCAACGTGCACATTCACCTGACACACAAGGGACCAAATATGGCCATTCAGGCAGGGAGGAGAGACTCAAACCCAAGAGCTACTCCATAGAGGAATTCCTAACCTGGGGCCCACAGATTATTTCATTATAATTAGTTTTCTTTGAAAGTATATATTTTAATTTTATGCTCTTAAAAATGTTATTCTGAGAAAATGTCCATAAGTTTTACCGGATTGTCTAAAATGTCCACTGCACAAAAATGGTTAAGAACCCCTTGAAGAATGCCAATTCTCTAGCTTAAAAAAAAAAAAAAAGTTAGGGCTTCCCTGGTGGCGCAGTTGTTGAGAGTCCACCTGCCGATGCAGGGGACACGTGTTCGTGCCCTGGTCCGGGAAGATCCCACATGCCGCAGAGCGGCTGGGCCCGTGAGCCATGGCCGCTGAGCCTCTGCGTCTGGAGCCTGTGCTCTGCAACGGGAGAGGGCAAAACAGTGAGAGGCCCGCGTACCGCAAAAAAAAAAAAAAGTTAAAGTTCTGTATCTTTGGACACCCATCACATATAGTACATTAAAAGTACAAGTCTCTTGCAATTCTGCTCTTCATTCCTTCCCCCAAGCCTGATTCTCCTCTAAGATTTCCTATTGCATTTGGGGATTCTTCCTTGACCCACCCCCAATGCCAGCTCCTAAATATTTCTTGAATCCATCCACTTCTCTACCTTGCCATGGCTACAAAATAAGCCACCATTCATCCCTTCCCAGGAGTATTGCCATGACCTCCCAGCAAATCCACTGTTCCCCTACTACTGCCCATTCCTGCCCCTGAACTCCTAACATTTGAGCAGAGGCCTGAGGAGGTGAGGGAGCAAGGGAAGTATATGGTGGGAAATCTAGTAGGGGAATCGTGTTCAGGCAGAGGGAGTAGCAGGTGCATGGACCCTGAGAAGGAAGGATGAACAGAGATTGGAGAAACAGCAGGGATGCCAGTATGAAAGGAGAGGAATGAGTGGGGGATGGGGAGGGAAGGTGAATGCTAATAAAGTAAGGGAGTGTGGACATGACATTTAGTGTATTAAAAACCACCGTAAGTACTTTGGCTTTTACTCAGAATAAGATGGAAGCCATTGGAAGGCTCTGAGCAAGGGAGTAAATGACTCATCTTCTGGTAATTGTGTTGAGAATGGACAGCTGATGAGCAAGGTGAAATCAAGTAGACCAGTTAGGAGGTCTGGATTGCAATAATCCACTGCCCCAGGGTGGTAACAGAAGCAATCAGATTCTGTACATAATTTGAAGATAGAGCACACAGGGTGTGTGGATGGATTAAATGTATGGTGAGAGAGATAGAGAAAAGTCAAGTATGACTCCTAAATTTTTGGCCCGTGCAACTGCTAAAATGGAGTTGCCATTCACTAGGATATTAACCACGAATAACAATATCTATCTTTCTAGATTTGTTCTTTCAAAGCACAGAGAACATGCTTATTTTAAAACAATAGGATCATATGTGATTTTAAAAGTTCCACCATAAAAGTAACACATCCTCCAGGTAGAAATTCAAACAGGAGAGACGAACATACATTGAAAAGCAAAAGTACTCCCCAATCTCACATTTCCACTCACAAGAGGCAATATCTTTTAAGATTTCTTTTTATATAATTTCAGAAAAAAATTTTTGCAGCTACAAATGTTTATGCGTATGTTCTTTTCACATTAATAGAATCATACTATTTGAACATTTTTTATACTCATCTTGCAATAATATCATATATAGATTTACCTCTTTATTCTTAATGTCTGCATGATATACCACTGCATGCATATACAATTATCCCTGACATAGATAGATATCTTAGGTTAACTCTGGTGTTTTACAACTTAAAAAAAAATGACTCCACTACAACAGCCAGGTGATCAAGGTCAACATCAACAGTGATAAATCATGTTCACAGTATGCACACTTGATACGCTGTGTTCAAAATGATACTTTACCTCTGCGGTCTTCCTTCAAAAACCCATGACTCCAATCTGATCATGAGAAAACATCAGACAAATTCCAATACAGGAGACTCCTACAGAATACTTGACCAGTACTCCTCAAAACTATCAAATAATCAAAAACGAGGAAAGTCTGAGAAACTGTCACAGCCAGGAAGCGCCTAAGGAGACATGATAAGTATGTGCAATGTGGTATCTTGGATGGGATCCCAGAATTAAAAAAAAAAAAAAAAGACATTCGGTTAAAAAATGAGAAAAACAATTATCTATATAGGATGATGGATGTTAGCTGAACCTATTGTGGTAATCATTTCACAATACTATATGTAAATCAAACTATCATGCTGTGTGCCTTAAATAATTGATGCATGTCAATTATTTCTCAATAAAACTGGGGGAAAAAAGTAATAAATCTGAATACATTATATACTTTAGCTACTAATAATGTAAAAATATCAGTGCATTAATTGTAACAAATGTACCATACTAATGTTAAGATGTTAATAATAGGGGAGCCTGGGGGAGAGGGTTATGGGAACTCGATGCTATCTTCTCAATTTATCTGTAAGTCTATAATGGTTCTAAAAAATAAAGTCTATTTTTTTAAAAAAAGCAATGCTTCAAAGAATAGACTTGTATATATCTTATAGTTAATTAGAAAAGTGAAATATATCAGTGAAAGCATTTTTTTTTTTTTTTAATTTTTATTTATTTTTTTTTATTTTATTTTTTTTGCTGTACGCGGGCCTCTCACTGCTGTAGCCTCTCCCGTTGCGGAACACAGGCTCCGGACGCGCAGGCTCAGTGGCCCAGCCGCTCCACGGCATGTGGGATCCTCCCGGAACTGGGAACGAACCCTCGTCCCCTGCTTCGGCAAGCGGACTCTCAACCACTGCGCCACCAGGGAAGCCCCAGTGAAAGCATTTTTGCATTTAAATTAAAAAAATTTTTTCTTCCAGTTTTATTGAGATATAATTGACATACAGCACTGTGTAAGTTTAAGGTGTACAGCATATGATTTTATTTACATACATCATGAAATGATCACCACAGTAAATATAATGAACATTCATCAACTCATATAGATAGAAAATAAAAGGAAAAATATTTTCCTTGTGATGAGAACTCTCAGGATTTCCTCTCTTAACAACTCTCATATATAAAATACAGCAGTGTTCATTATATTAATCATATATATTATATCTCCAGTACTTATTTATCTTATAACTGGAAGTCTGTACCCTTTGACCATGACTCATTTATTTTGCAACTGGAAGTTTGTACCTCTTAATTTCCCTCACCTATTTCAATAATCCCTCAACCTTCTTCCCTTCTGGCAACCACCTGTTTGTTCTCTGTATCTATGTGTCTGTTTCTATTTTATGTTTGTTCATTTGTTTTGTTTTTTAGATTCCACATATAAGTGAAATCATATGGTATTCATATTTCTTTGTCTGACTTCTTTCACTTAGCATAATACCCTCTAGGACCATCCATGTTGTTGCAAATTTCATTCTTTTATATTCCATTGCATTTATATACCACATCTTCTTTATCCATTCATCTATCAATGAACACTTAGATTGCTTTCATATATTGGCCATTGTAAATAATGCTGTAGTGAACATAGGCATGTATATAATTTTTCAAATTAGTGGTTTTGTTTTCTTTGGAAAAATACCCAGAAGTGGAATTGCTGGATCATATTTAGTTCTATTTTTAATTTTTTGAGAAAAAAATCCATACTGTTTTCCATAGTGGCTACACTGATTACATCCCTTCATTCCCTTTCCTCCACATCCTCACCAACACTTGTTATTTATTGTCTTTTTTGATTATAGCCATTCTGACCGGTGGGAAGTAATATCTCATTATGGTTTTTATTTGAATTTCCCTGATGATTAGTGATGTTTTCTTTCCATATGTCTGTTGGCCATCATATGTCTTCTTTGGAAAAATGTCTATTCATATTAAGGTCTTCTGCCCGTTTTTAAATTGGATTGCTTGTTTTTTTGTTTTTGTTTTTGTTTTTGTTTTGATGTTGAGTTGTATGAGTTCTTTATATATTTTGGTATTAACCTCTTATCAGATATATGATTTGCAAATATCTTCTCCCATTCAGTAGATTGTCTTTTCGTTTTGTTGATGATTTCCTTTGCTGTGCAGAAGCGTCGTAGTTTGATGTAGTCCCATTTGTTTATTTTTGCTTTTGTTTCCCTTGCCTGAAGAGACATATCCACAAAGATATTGCTAAGACTGATGTTGAAGAGCATACTTCCTATATTTTCTTCTAGGAGTTTTATGGTCTCAGGTCGTACATTCAAGTCTTTAATCCATTTTGAGTTGATTTTTGTGTGTGGTGTGAGATTGTGGTCTAGTTTCATTTTTTTGCATATGGCTGTTCAGTTTTCCGAACACCATTCATTGAAGAGACTACCCTTTCTCCATTTTATGTTCTTTGCTCCTTTGTTGTAAATTAACTGTCCATATATTTGTGCATTTATTTTTGGCTCTCAATTCTGTTCCATTGATCTGTGTACCTGTTTTTCTGCCAATCCCATGCTGTTTTGATTCCCATAGCTTTGTAATATAGTTTGAAATCAGGGAGTGTGATAGCTCCAGCTTTGTTCTTTTTTCTCAGGGTTGCTTTGGCTGTTTGGGGTCTTTTGCAGTCTATAAACCATATAGATTTTAGAGTTTTTTGTTTTACTTCTGTGAAAAATGGCCTTGGCCACCATAAAGTCAATGCCTGGTGTGTTTAAGAAAGGCAAGGAGACTGCTCTGGGAACAAGCAAAAGAAAAGAATTCTAGGAAAATCATTCAAAAAAAGCAAAAAGTAAACAACAGAAGAGCTAGGTCATGTAAACAAACAAAGCAAAAAACAAACAAAAAAGAAAAATCACCTCAGAATTTTGATAGGGATTACATTGAATCTGTTGATTGCTTTAGGTAATATGGACATTTTTCCAAAGAAGCCATACAGATGGCCAACAGGGACATGAAAAGATGTTTAACATTGCTAATTATTAGGGAAATGCAATTCAAAACCACAATGAGATATCACCTCATGCCTGTTAAAATGGCTATTATCAAAAAGGCAAGAAAAAAACGAGTGTTTGTGAGGATGTGGAGAAAAGGGAACCCTCATACACTGTTAGTGAGAATGTAAATTGGTTCAGCCACTATGGAAAACAGTATGGAAGTTCCTCAAAAAATTACAAGCAGAACTACCATATGATCCAGCTATCCCACTTTGGGGTGTTTATCCAAAGAATATGAAAACACTAATTTGAAAAGATATGTGCACCCCCTATGCTTATTGCAGTATTATTTATAATAGCCAAGATATGGAAACAACCTAACTGCTCGTCAATGGATGAATGGACAAAGATGTGGTATGTGTGTGTGTGTGTGTATAAAATGGAATGTTAGTCATAAAAAAAATGAAGTCTTGTCATTTGTGACAACATGGATGGATCTTGAGGGTAGTACACTAAGTGAAATAAGTCAGACAAAGAAAGACAAATATTGTATGATTTACTCATATGTGCAATATAAAAAACAAACAAAAATAAATAAATGAACAAACCAAACAAAACAAAAACAAACATGTACATACTGAGAACAGAGTAGCAGTTACCATGGGGCAAGGGCCGGGTGGGTTGGGGGTACAGAGGGAAGATGAAATGGGTATAGGGGGTCAACTGTATGGTGACAAATGAAAACTAAATTTTTGGTGGTGAGCACACTGCAGCATACATAGAAGTAGAAATATAATGTTGTACATATGAAACATATACTGTTATAAACAAATGTCACCTCAATAAAAAATAAATTAAAAAAAAAAGAAAGAAAGAAATATGATTGTAAAACTGTTGTCTTGTGAAGAGGAGATCAAAGTGTTTGTAGCCAAAACATATATGGAAAAAGGCATCCTAGAGATGAGTGAGACAATTAGTTAATAAGCATAATATACCATTTTCCTAGATTTTTATGATCTTTATAGTATTTTTAGTCCTAAAATATTGTCATATTTGAGATTTTTTTCCTCAATCTAAATAAATTTTCTTTTGTATAACCTAAAAATTTTTTTTTAATAAATATAACCTAACTAACCTTCAGAAAAGCTGTACAAATTTACATCGTCACCAACAAAGTTTGTTTCCTCACACTGCCCAGTCTAACATTAAAAAAAAAGTCATTTCACTTTAATTTGCATTCCTTTGATTGTTCCTGAGTCTGAGGCCTTTTCAAATGCTTATTGGTCATTTGCATTTCTTTGAATTGCCTCTTCATGTCCTTTGCTCATTTATCTATCAAATTGGTTACCTTTTTCATAATTTACTTGCAGAAGCTCTTTATGCATTAAGAATATTAACTTTTTTTTCTGCCATATAAACTTAACTTTTTCCCCCAATTTTTCATTTTAGCTGTTTTTGGTGTCTTTTGATGCACTCAGAATTGTCAGTCTTTTCCTTATGATTTCTGGTTTTAGTTCATGCTAACAGAAACTTTGCTTCAAAGATTGTATTTTCGAAGATTTTCTCCTATTATTTCAATGTTTTTACTTTTATATATAAAATTTCATGTTCTTCATAATTATTTAATATATGATATGAAGTAGGAATATATATATTTCTATGGATATTATACATATTTCAAATGGCTAATCAATTTACACAGCACTATACACTGAAAAATCTGTATTCTCCCATTGACTAGAAATAGGAAATATATCTTTGTCATATACTTAATTTATTTGTATATATTATATATATATGACAAATATTTAGAATATAATTTCTGGATTCACTTTATTGATTCCTGGATTATACCACACTGCTTAATAACTGTAATTTAAAATATAACAATATGGGCTTCCCTGGTGGCGCAGTGGTTGAGAGTCCGCCTGCCGATGCAGGGGACGCAGGTTCGTGCCCCGGTCTGGGAAGATCCCACATGCCAAGGAGTGGTTGGCCCCATGAGCGATGGCAGTCGAGCCTGCGCATCTGGAGCCTGTGCTCCGCAACAGGACAGGCCACAACAGTGAGAGGCCCACGTACCGCAAAAAAAAAAAAAAAAATTAAAAATAAAATAAAATATAACAATAGGTTTTGATATTGTGTAGGGCAAGTCCTCATCATTATTCTTTATTTTCAAAACATTCATGGTGTAATAAATTAATTAACTTATTCTCCCATCGGAATTTTAGAATGCATATTTCATCCCTCTTCTCCACGTCTCCCCAGACTCTTTTTGAGGTTTGGGCAAAGATTTCACTGAATTTATTCGGGAGAATAGTTATATTGAATCCCCTCATATGGGAATATGATATATTTCTCAAATTATTTATCTTTTTTTATTTTTTATTTTTTGGCTGTGCTATGCGGCCTTCAGCAGTGAAAGGGTAAAGTCCTAACCACTGGACCACCAGAGAATTCCCTTTTCTTCTTTTAAATTCAGTATATTTGTGTCTTAGATATTCCTTGGTAAGTTTATTCCTACATATTTTATAGGTTGTTGTTGGGAATAGAGTTTTTTTCCAATGGTTTCTTAGGAATTACAGCTAATGAAATGTTATTGCATAACTAATATTGGTTTGTGCGTGCATGCGTGTGTGTGTGTGTGTGTATGTGTGTTTGTGGTATTATCCTAAACTTTATCAAGTTTTGTGTTAATGTTATGGCAGCCTTTAGTGCTAGATATGTATATCACTGTTCACCTCCCTGTAATGCTTGTTTAGTCCATATGGCCATGCTATATACCCTGAGTTTTTAAAAAATATTTAATTCATATCTAGATATCTGATCTTTCTATTGGTCTAATTTTTTTTTTTTTTTTACTGTAAGTTCTTTTAGCTATTCAGGTCTAATATGTTTTTAAGTTGACTGTCCTGATTCCTAGGTAAATACCCAGATTATATCCCCTGCAAAAAATAATTTTGCTTTTCCTTTCCGATAGCATGCTTTTTGTTTATTTTTCTTATAACATTGACTAGAACATTCAGGAGAATGTTAAAAATGACAAAAATGATAGATACCCTTGTCTAATTTCTAAACTTAATAGAAATAAATACAGTCTAGTATTTCACTCAAGTACAATGTGTGTTGTTAACTTCTGGAACATAATTTTGATGTTATTAATGTAGTTGTTTTCTCCTAGTTTACAGAATTGATTTTAAGGTTCTTTTATTGTCTTTTTTTTTTTGGCTGTATCATGCTGCTTATGGGATCTTAGTTCTCAGAGACAGAGGAATGAGCTCAGGCCACCACAGTGAAAGTACCAAGTCCTAACCACTGGACCACCAGGGAATTTCCCAGAGTTGATTTTAGGAGTCAGAATTTAATATTTAATTTTATCAAATGTATTTTTTTCACATATAGTGATAATTTTTTAATATTTTTTCTTTAATTTGTTGACGTGTAATAATTGATTTTGTAATATTGAAGCATTCTTCCTTTCCCTTGAACATTCCCACTTTTGCTCCTGGGCTCCTGGCTAACCCAGGACCCTGACCCCCTACCCCATCTAGTGATACATACTCTGTTACCTCCCCATCAACAATGTCTACTTGGACTAGTAGATAATACCTCATCAATGTACTTCAATTCCAGTATCTATGCATTATATGACCTGGCTTTTAAAAAATGAGTTCCTAATTTCAATTATCATATATTTTAATTCTAGAATTTCCATTTGCTTTGTGTGCATGTGTGCACTTTACAGTCCTCTGCTTAAATGTTCAGTCTTCTGTTATTTTCTTGAACATACTAACGTAGCTAAAGTCCACAAGTGATAACTCCATTATCTAGATCCTCCATGGATCCATTTGTATTGTGTATTTTTTCTCTTGGTTTTGAACATGTTTCCTTGTATCCTAAAGGTCCTTGTTACTAACACCAGATAGTGTATATGAAAAGTTGTAGGGAGAATTTATGTTTATTTCTGGTTGGTAGCTGGAGACACTATTAATTCCAGATTCCTTTAATTTTGATTGAGATGATTGATTTAAAGGTGGGCTTCAGGGCTTCCCTGGTGGCACAGTGGTTGAGAGTCCGCCTGCCAATGCAGGGGACACGGGTTCGTGCCCCGGTCTGGGAGGATCCCACGTGCCGCGGAGCGGCTGGGCCCATGAGCCATGGCCGCTGAGCCTGTGCGTCCGGAGCCTGTGCTCTGCAACGGGAGAGGCCACAGCAGTGAGAGGCCTGCGTACCGCAAAAAAAAAAAAAAAAAAGCTGGGCTTCAGTCCCTAGAGAATCACTCTATTTCTGGTTTACTCATAGGGTGTAGCGCTTCCAGGTCACAGCCCAAAGACTGGGGTGTTTACCAAGTCTTCCTTGCCTGATGGGATTTGAACTATAATTTTGTCCTTCTAACCTCAGGACTCTCTCAGAAGCTCTGCTGATTTTCTTGTCCTTTGACTGCCCCTTCTAGAATTAATAGATGTCACCAGGAAAAAGCAGCCCCAAATGGGCTTACATTTCTCTCCATGCATCTAATCTATCCCCTGCAAAAGAACAGGGAGGAGGAAAGAGAGAGAGAGAGAGAGAGAGAATATATATACATTCTATAGAGATTTTCTAGCTGTTCTCAGCAAGAAGTTTATATCAAGGTTATACCAAAGTTTATTACCTAGTTCATCATTACTGTTGGCTCCTTGTTTTAAATATGTACTCACATTCTCTTCCATTTTCCCTCTCTTCCTTTTAGAGTTTTTTTTTCTTCCTACTGCTTACTGATATTAAGAAATATAGCTTCAAGATAAAGCCATAATCTTAACCGTACCACTCATTTTTGCCCTTCACTATAAAGGCAAAGCTTTATATTCCATTTTTATCCGGATTGTATTAACCTTTAAATGTTGAAAAAGAGTCCAGTTTAAAATTTCTGTGTCTTTCTCCCAAGAACACAAAAATGTTATAATGCTTTTACTTGCCCCTTTTCCACTACGCTTCTCCCCACTTCTACAACGTGCCATTTCTCAGATTTTCTTTTTAAAAATCTAAATCTAAAATTACAGACTCTTAGTTTTAAGCTTTTATATTATTCTTCTTCTATTTCAAAAATCCTCTTTAAATACAACATTAACTCTACAACCACAATTCAATTACTTCAATTTAATTACAGTTCTTACTGGTTTTATTGCTCACTATTTCTTGTATACCACAGATCTTTCTTTCTTTTTTCCCCCCTTGATTTATTTTCTTTGACTCACATTAATTTGACTGAAAAAACTTTCTCAAGTACACTTTTCTTAAGGGAGATCTAAATTCTTGCATACTTAAAGTTGCCTTTTCCTCCCCCAATATGAAATCTAATACCAATTCGATTCACTTTACCTTTCATGGAACTGTCCCCCAGATATCAATATAGAACCTGCCTTCTCCTCCTTCAAGTTTTTGTTTAAATTTAACCTGCTCAGTGAGGAATTCTCTAACTCTTTACATTGCAATCTTCACATCATCTCTATCCTACTTCCTTTATTTTATTTTCTTCTGTAACACTTAACCTCCTAACATACTAGAGAACTGAAACCTGGCTCTAAGCCTCAGCATCAGGAGGCTGCGTTTTTGAATTGTTAGGGATGCCTTTGATTAATTGCCTGGTCCTAAACCTTTCCAAGGGATATGCAAGAAGGGAAAATGTAAAGAATATTGATTTCCAGATCCTTAACCTCCAGAGGTACTCTTTCGCAAAACTGATGTGCCAGAGAATGTGCCTCTGTCTCTTTCCCAAAACTGATGTGCCAGAGAATGTGCCTCTGTTCACATCAGCCCTTCAGGCACTTTTTAAATACAGGCACACCTCTCACCCATCCCAAGTCTTACAGTGGAGCATTTCTTGGAGTAAAAACCTCCAGGGGACTAAACAAAGGAGTAGGCTCCTTTAAACAGGACATAATAAACCCTTAGAGCTTCTTGTCTTTCCCAAAAAATATATATTTTTGTTAAGAGTAAAGCATTGTGTTACAAACAGAGTTTTGGCCTTAGGTTCTGCTATGTAGTAGTAGGGTAGTGGAAATATGAAAAATTCTCACGTAAGGACTTTGCCTTTTCCATTTTCTGTCTACTTGTAAATAAATAAATAAGCATTATTATGGAACAGTCCATGAAAACAAAGCAAAGAAAGAAACAATGAGGGACTTCCCTGGTGGTCCAGTGGTTAAGAATCCGCCTTCCAATGCAAGGGACACAGGTTCGATCCCTGGTTGGGGAACTAAGATCCCACATGCCACGGGGCAACTAAGCTCATGTGCAGCAACTACTGAGCCCATGCGCTCTAGAGCCTGTGCGCCACAACTAGAGAGCCCACGCACCGCAACTACTGAGCCCGTAAGCTCTGGAGCCCATGCGCCTCAACTAGAGAGAAGCCCACGCATCACAACTAGAGAAGTGTGCCACAACTAGAGAAGCCCTCACACCTCAACGAAGAGCCTGTGCACTGCAACAAAAAGATCCCACATGCCGCAATGATGATACCACGTGCCGCAACTAAGACCCGACACAGCCAAATAAATAAATAAAAATAAATAAATACAAAAAATTATTAAAAAAAGAAACAATGAGATATAGTGAATGCTTAAGAGAAAGTTTCCCCTGCTCCCATGTTTAAACACAAAGCATTCTTTTCAAATATCCTAATATTGTCTTCTAGGATTTGTAATTATTTACAAAGAAAAGCACCTTAAAACATCCAAAGCTGAATAGATTAATGTATTAGTTATCTATTGCTACACAGCAAATTACCACAAATTTAGCAGCTTAAAATAATACACATTTATTATTTCACAGTTTCTGTGGGTCAGGGTCTGGTAAGAGTTCATCTGAGTCTTCTGCTTGGGGTCTCACAGGGCTGCAATCAAGGTGTTAGTTGAGCTGCATTCTCATCTGGAGATTTGACTGGAGAAGGATCTACTTCCAATTTAACTCAGGTTCTTGGCAGAATTCATTTCCTGCAGCTGTAGGACTGAGGGCCTCAGCCTCTTGCTGGCTGTCTGCTGGCAGCAGTCCTCAACTTCTTGAGGCCACAGTCAGCTGCTAGAAGCCACCCACAGTTCCTCACCACATGATCTTCCTCAATATGACCACAACTCCTTCATCAAACCAGCAAGGAGAGGCTCAGAGTGTTTCCTAGCAACACAGAGTCATATATGACTTTACATAGTCAAGGAATTACTTCCCATCACCTTTGCCATATTCTGTTGAAGAACCAAAGGGAAGGGATTACACATGAATTCCAGATGACAAGGATCATGGGGGAGTCACCTTAGACACTGTCCACCACAGTTAGTAACTGACTCTTCATGTGACTAAAATGTTTTCTTGAACTACCAAGATTTTAATGACTCAGTGGATAAAAATGACACATAAAACTTTACAAAGTTTTTCTACAATGAGGTATCACCTCACACCAGCCAGAATGGCCATCATCAAAAAATCTAGAAACAATAAATGCTGGAGAGGGTGTAAAGAAAAGGGAACCCTTTTGCACTGTTGGTGGGAATGTAAATTGATACAGCCACTATGGAGAACAGTATGGAGGTTCCTTAAAAAACTACAAATAGAACTACCATACAACCCAGCCATCCCACTACTGGGCATATACCCTGAGAAAACCATAATTCAAAAAGAGTCATGTACCACAATGTTCGTTGCAGCTCTATTTACAATAGCCAGGACATGGAAGCAACCTAAGTGTCCATTGACAGATGAATGGATAAAGAAGATGTGGCACATATATACAATGGAATATTACTCAGCCATAAAAAGAAATGAAATTGAGTTATTTGTAGTGAGGTGGATAGACCTAGAGTCTGTCATACAGAGTGAAGTAAGTCAGAAAGAGAAAAATAAATACCATATGCTAACACGTATATATGGAATCTAAAAAAAATGGTCATGAAGAACCTAGGGGCAGGATGGGAATAAAGACGCAGACCTACTACTAGAGAATGGACTTGAGGACACGGGGAGGGGGAAGGGTAAGCTGGCACAAAGTGAAAGAGTGGCATGGACATATATACACTACCAAATGTAAAATAGATAGCTAGTGGGAAGCAGCCACATAGAACAGGGAGGTCAGCTCGGTGCTTTGTGACCACCTAGAGGGGTGGGATAGGGAGGATGGGAGGGAGGGAGATGCAAGAGGGAGGGGATATGGGGATATGTGTATACGTATGACTGATTCACTTTGTTATAAAGCAGAAACTAACACACCACTGTAAAGCAATTATACTCCAATAAAGATGTTAAAAAAAAAAACTTTACAAAGATTTTAAAGAATTGGAAAATTTTCAATATGGAGTTATAATCTATTTTTATCAAATCAATGAAATATTTACTTCAATTGCATTTTATCTTAAAATATTTAATATTTTCTTTCTGAAAAAAATAAAAGTTAGCTGATGGACTGATTATTTTTAATAGTACTATTTACATTTCTTTTTCTTTAAATATATAGGAAAGCTTGATCATGATGTCTAACAAAATTAGTGGAGTTAGTTCTAATTTAATATATGATTCTTATTTAGTTAATCCTAGAAGCTGAACACCAGCATCTGAGCATACTTTTTATCATACTCTCTATCTCATAAATAAGTAATATTTTAAGCTACAAATTACACTGCACCATTATAAACTAAGTAATGAGAGATAGCATTTTGATTTACTACCTTTTATAACTTGCTATAACATTGATGAATTAACTATGTTAGATCTACATCATTTAAATCTTGACTGCTCTTAGAAATCTATTTTATAAAATGTGTTCTATAACCTTTTCCCAGTGGTTTTTATGCTATTTTTGCAAATGTATAACATATAAATTAAACTGAAAAATGAGATCAGAATTTTTCTGATTGGCAGTAATCGGATTGGGGCTGATGAGACTAATAAAGATGCCTGGTTTGCCAATTAAACCCTTCTGCTATCCAAATAAAGAAATTTTTCAGCTCCAGTATTTAGATGAAAGTATGTTTAAATGATGTGATAAGATAAAACATATTGTATTGGCAAAGGTATAGAAAATAAGCAATATTTCAATTTTTCCAGTTATCTCAAAATAAAAGAGTAATAAATATAATTAATAATCATTTGTTAAGTTTTGGTAAATCCTTTTCAATATAATTCCCAGAAATGTTGAGGAACCGAATGCCTCTGATGGCTGGGCAACAATCATTTTGCAAGTTGTGTAGTTTCCAATTCATTTCTTTTGCCAATTTGAAAGATGTTCTAATTAAAATATCAGTTAATAGATGAGGTAAAATAATTAGTTATTGGGCTTCCCTGGTGGCGCAGTGGTTGAGAGTCCGCCTGCCGATGCAGGGGACACGGGTTCGTGCCCCGGTCCGGGAAGATCCCACATGCCGCGGAGTGGCTGGGCCCGTGAGCCATGGCCGCTGAGCCTGCGCGTCCGGAGCTTGTGCTCCTCAACGAGAGAGGCCACAACAGTGAGAGGCCCGCGTACCGCAAAATAAGTAAATAAATAAAAAGTAATAATAATAATTAGTTATTATTATTATTATTTGGCACATAGTTCAGAAGGAGCTCAAAGGATTGAGTGGCATTGTTATAACTTCTTCCATTTTTGCTACTTATTTATAAGTACAATATTTCTTAGCACATTTTTCTGAAAAAGTAGAAAAGAGTAATAGAATTAATACAAACTGTCTCATTCCAGCAATAAGTAATAATCATTCATAGATTCATGAACTAACTGGAGGAAAAAACCCAGTTATTTCATTGAGAATTGGATTTCCAACAAAACTTTATATTTATTGATTATTTATCAAAATTTATTACCTTTATATTGTTTTGATTATGTATTGATAATGGTTATAATAACTCAAGCCAAAAGAAAAATTTGTTAACACTCAGAGTCTTATAGTTATTGTCAAGACAATTTAAAATTATGTATATATATATATATATATATATATATGTATATATATTTTTTTTTTGCAGAAAAGTAGGACAAACAATAAGACTTTCATGCTTAAAAATGTATTAGTTGAGGGTTAAATTCTGTGAGAGAATTAAAATGGAAATGTGAGTTCAAGGAAGAAAAAAGAAATGTGCAAATTTCCAACCATTTTAAAAGGACCTGTTCATGAATATGTAAAGACGTGGTAGTAGACATCAAATCATTATAATATTTGGATTCCACTGTGATTGAACTTAAGTCTTCTCTGTTGAGAAGCTGAAATCTACAAACATATTACTCCTTCCTCCTGCTCTGAGCTCCTGCTTGCTCTTGGCCCCCACTTGCTCTTGGCCCCCACTTCCCCACCTCAGGAATTAACTCAGGGTCCAGCCACCCAGCCCTATGGCTTCTTATTAGTCTCCTGTAGGGACACCTTGATTATAAAAATTCTGCTTTTATTTAGCGTTCTTTTTCTTAATCTCTTGGACATAGTTTATTTAAAGCTACAGGGCAAAATTTATGCTAAATCCAGAATTGTTGGTAAATTTTAGACAAGTCTTGGCAATCTTTGCCACAAAAGTAGTGAAATCCAAGGAAGGTTTCTGTAACTTAAACAAAAAAGAAAATAAAAAATGCAGGGGCAATGCTCTTGGTTTCTAAGACACTCAGGAAATGTAAGTACTTTTGAAAAAACTAGGTAAGTTACCCTTAACCTCATTGGGACACCTTCATCCCTGAGCTTGAACACTTAGTAACAATTTTCTAAAAATGGTGCCCCTCTTCAACAGTTAATATGACCAGAAACAGTGATGAATTCCAGCATCCACAGGCCAGTATAAGAAGCACAATGTATAGTTTCTGCACAGATAACTGTGGCTGGAGAGAAGAGGGGAAAGAAGCAAGCCACCGAGAACCTAGAACCTGTGCGACATTTTAACTTTGAGGGCAAGACACAGGGCCAGGTGTACTGGAAAAGCCCAGCGGAGTGACTTTGGGTGAACAAATTACATAGCTAGGCACCATATGGGGCAGGGAAAAATTCATTTGTTTATCTAACATTTGCATAGAGGGCAAATTTTATTTGTTTCAGAAATTCAGTAAACATGTTTTCCAAATGCTTTTTAATACAGTGCCATATCTAATAATATTAGTGAAAGTAGTTATGTAATTGTACTTTTTCTCTTCCTTACCATCAGTGTATTATTCTCTCCTTCATACAATGGTTTTAAAAATAGATTTATTCTATTCACAG
Organism: Lipotes vexillifer; assembly: GCF_000442215.2. Lineage (NCBI taxonomy): Eukaryota > Metazoa > Chordata > Mammalia > Artiodactyla > Lipotidae > Lipotes > Lipotes vexillifer. The sequence goes on along the minus strand of NW_006780658.1, from coordinate 2,321,791 downwards.
GTCAGTCAATGAAGTTGTGTGCCAAGCGTAAGAAAATGGGACCATGGTAATTGCCGCCACCTTGTGGGAGAGCGAAAGAAATTCAAGATCTCTTTACCTCCCTACATGCTTCAGCACCCTCTGATTCAATCACTCATGCGCTGGTTCACCCTTGCGTTTGACATTTACTCTTTGCCAGGCCCTGGCTAATAAGATAATCAAGGTATGTAGAACGCAGAATGCAGTCATCCAGATACAATTTACTGTTAACATATTGTCCCAGGAAAGAGCACCCTTCTGGGGTGGGGGTTGTGGAGGAACCCAAAAGACTTTCCCAAAGAAGCATAATCCAAGATAGCCAGCATGCATAGCCAGGCTGACTCTATTCTATGTAGCTTTCTGTTATGAAAGTAATTTCCTAGGCAGGAATTTTTTGCCCATTCCTACATGTTCTTTCCCAGTAATAAGAAAGGAGAAGAGAGATTGGGAGTTTGGGATTGACATCTATATTTAAAATAGATAACCAACAAGGACCTACTGTATAGCACAGGGAACTCTGCTCAATGTTCTCTAATAACCTAAATGGGAAAATAATTTTTTAAATTTAAATAAATAAATAATTTTTAAAAAAAAAAAGAAGAGGGAAGATGCAATGCTGACCAGCTTCAGAACCTCAGAGAGTATGTGGAATACCTTTCCTTTGCTTCTCCAGATACATCCTCTACCCACGTCCATCCTGCTCTGTCCCCAGAAGGCTGACCAGTGCGGACTGCCTCCATCCTCTCTCTCACACACTCACTTAGAGTTCCGTTCCGAGAATGTTGGTAGAGAGGAGACATTGGCAAGAGATCTGCCAAAGGAAGAAGAATTAGATCATGTTATTTATGCCCAGATTCTCTCCCATCCAGGAGAGGATCCCACAATGAAAAGTCTCAGCTTCTCTCCCCCACTTGGCCTTCCAGACCCAGAGGTGGTAACCGGGCCCAGCTGTTGTTAGCTCCAGAGGGCTGCACTAATCCTTGTGGTTTTCCTACACTCTGCCCACGCCTTGGCAAATAATCCCTTTAAATCATCCAGATTTGAATGTGCCATTGGTTTCCTGTTTCCCTGGCTGATACAAAAGAAATTAATAAATACATTTTTGAGTACATAAATTCTATGTAAATGAATGACTGACTCCAAAATTGAATGAATAAAGGCATGAATGAATGAATGAATGAGTGAGAACTGATTACAGACATGTAGAATATATTAATATTTCATGCAGGAATAAGTGCATAACGACTGAGCAAATGAATGATACCCACGTGAAAACATGAATGGACACATAAATGAAGAATGAGTTCATGAAAACATGAATTGAGACCAGTTTGAACAAATCTGAATGCTTGACTTCATGACCTCCCCATGCTCTCATCTGCTAGAACACATGCAAAGAAAAGGAATGATGAGCTTCTCCCTAAAACAGTGCTATTACATTGAAACGTGGTTTAGAGAAAGGCACTCAGACCTTAGGTTAGGAAAAAAGATTCAAGAAAAGAATAAGTTAACTTTTAAAAGGGCAGAAAGTAAAGGTAGAGATTTCCTTAGAGGGGCAGAAAACAGAGACAGAATAGAGTGGAAGGATTAAGCTTCTATGCTCTAGAGGGAAATCAACAGTTCAGAGACTCAGAGACAAGGAGCCATGGGATAGGTAGCCAGCCAGCAACTATTGCCAGGAGGATCAGTTAAGCTACAAATGGGAAAAATGGAAGCATCTAAATGCCACATCTGGGTGCCAAGGTGGGATGATCAATGAAATATTTTTCTTAAGACTCAGATATCATCCATTAAACTATTGGGTCATGTTGCAAAAGCCTCTTTCCAAAGGATCATGGCCATTCGTACAAGGTTGCTGATCTAACTCACTTGTTCTGAAAATAAGACCCTTGGTCGAGATCCAGTGCTGCTGTATTCATGCTAAAACATACAGATGATGGAATTAGAAGCAATTTAAGTCACAAAGCACCAAATGGTAATCTGAGCCCATGTTTTCTAATTTCCTCTCCCCCAAGTTTAAATTCCTATTTATTTTTATTTATTTATTTTGCGGTACACGGGCCTCTCACTGTTGTGGCCTCTCCCGTCGCGGAGCACAGGCCCCGGACGCGCAGGTTCAGCGGCCATGGCTCAAGGGCCCAGCCGCTCCGCGGCATGTGGGATCTTCCCGGACCGGGGCACGAACCCGTGTCCTCTGCATCAGACTCTCAACCACTGCGCCACCAGGGAAGCCCTAAATTCCTATTTAATAATTAAAAAGATATAATAGAAGACATCTGTATTTATAAGTATAGTCCAGGGAGGACACAAGTCTCATGCTAGAAACTTTTGGTAGATTCTAGAAAATATAAAAAGTATCATTCAGGAAAGGGGTCATGACAATTGCTCTAGAAATTCAATTTCTAGGAATTTTCTTAAGAAAATAATCACACAGATATAAGAAAATATAGAGGGAAAGATGTTTACTGCAGTATTCCACAAGCTAAATAAAAAACTATGTAAATGTCCATTATTAGGAGACTAAAGCAATAGCTAATAATAGGTAACTCTTGTCAAGCATTGATCTAAGTATATATTAACTCATTTAATCTTCACGATAATCTTAAGAAGTAGATAGTGTTATTATACCACTTTAGAGATGAGGAAACTGAGGTATAGCGAGTTCAATTTACTTTCACAAAGCTAGAAATTTGTGGAACTAGCATTTGAACTCAGGCAGTCTGGTCCAATGTCTAGTGCTTAAAACCATGTCATGCTGCCTTTACATCATCAAAATTCTCATGCGTGTTTAAGTTCATTGATAAGGAAAGATGCCTACAGAATATTGATCCAAAAAAGTTGGTTACAGAACAGCACATACAGCCAGATCCTATGCATGAAGAAGTAAAAAAGAAAGCAGAGAGAGAGATCTGGATGCATGGTCTCTCAAATGGTATTTTTTTACAATTAATATGTATCATTTAACAAAAATGATAAAGCTAATGTCACAAAATTAAGCAACACCTCACTTGGACACTCATCCGTCTCACACGTAGGAACACCGTCATCTTTCAGCCATTGCCATAGATACTGTAGGCTAAGGCCCCCTGCAGCACTCTGGCCTTGCTGCAGTAGCTACACCATTTTGCCTCTGATACTTAAGTGCTATCTTCTAGCCTCTACCATTCTATTAATAGAATCTCGACATCTCCACTGATACCGAGTTCCATTTCATGACAGTGACTACACAACTTGCAGAAAACTGTGATTACCAAACTTTTCGAGTAAATGTCAGTGGCTTCTCACCAATGCATTTCTTATTATCTTAGTAAAGGGAATGTCTGGCCCTCCTGGGTAACACAGGTTAAGAGTTCTTAGGCCTTCCATGATAAATCTATTCTAACATTTCCTATGCCAAGGAAGTTCTGGAAACTCCACTTCATTTAGTGTAAGCTTTCATTATGTCTAGGGTTCAATGAGCCATCAAAAACAACATTTAAACCAATTCCAGTGTCTCTGTCAGATATTAAGTCCTGAGTCATCAGTATCTCCATGTCAGTGAATTCCCTTTCTCCCGATTCCCATGGTAATAACACCTTCCAGATCCACTCACATATCTTTTCCCTTATTCTTTTCTGATTGTATTAGCAAAGTTCTGCAACTCCTTTGGTAGGTAATTTATGTGTTCCTAGAATAGGGCTCCTGTTTCACTTCTAAGGTTGGGCTTAGCATCGACTCTATTTATTTATTTATTTTTAATTTATTTATTTTTTAGCTGAGTTGGGTCTTCATTGCTGCGCGCGGGCTTCAGTAGTTGTGGTGGAGGGGCTTAGTTGCTCTATGGATGCGGGATCCTTCCCGGACCAGGGTTCAAACCCGTGTCCCTGTATTGGCAGGCGGATTCTTAACCACTGTGCCACCAGGGAAGTCCCTGACTCTGTTTATAAGCCTAGAGGTAATAAGG
>NW_006780658.1:2253640-2317709 GCF_000442215.2 Lipotes vexillifer | reverse complement strand
GGAAAGGTCTTGAGGAGAACCAGCATCATCTTATAAGGTACGGGCTTCACATAGGGTCATTGCCCACCTCCAGGTAAGAGAGGGACAGAGCTGTTTCTGACAGGTGGTAAGGCTCAGGGAAATCTGAGGTTTAAGGGTCTCAGACTCATCCACCCTATCCCAGGTCTCAGGGTCCCTTTCTTTCTTAACAGGGCCCTGACTTTGACATAGGAGACTGATGAAGCTGTGCATCTAGTCTTCTTGGAGCTCTGCCACCCTTATAATCAGATCTGAGCCTGATTTTCAGGACAGTCAGTAGAGGTAAGTGTACTTTTGAGCTGCCATAGAAGCCTTCTGGTATTCAGGATCCCCTTGATTGGGCTATGTAAGACTGACTGACTCAGGTTAAAACCAGATCAGCTATGGCTACATTCATCAGGGATGTGGCTTAATATTTCCCTGGCACAAGTCTGGGACTTTGCCTTCTCCCAGGCCAGGACTCAGGAAGGATGTTTAGATGTGAGGGTGAAGGCAGTATCTCTTCCTGTAGTAGCCTCTGCTGGAGCCTGGAACAGGACACATTCAGAGGGTACACAGGCGGCGGAGGGTACACAGGCGGAGACCCAGGGCTTTGCAGCACACACTGCTGTGGTTCCTTATGCTCTGTAGGACACAGCCACCCTCAAATTTTGGCTAAGCTCCTAATTAGCTGCTTATACTGTTGAAGCCCAGCTTTTAATAATAGCCGTCCTGCAGTTATTTGGAAAATTATAGATTATAGATATAGATATGTTACAGTATATAATAAAGTATCAATAAGAAAAATTTACTACAGTTATTTTTGTCTGGAAAAGAAATAGCCATGAGTGGTGGAAGGGCAATGCTGCACCCAACAATTAATACAAAATTTAAAAAAAATCATTTAGAGTGAGAGGCATTTCTGGCAACCACAACGCTCACTAGGTGTTGTGTCCCCCAACAAACTGGTTTTACCTCTTTGTGCTTGTTGAACCAAAAGACACAACCAAGGCAAAGAGTGGGAGAAGGGAGGATTTATTACTTTGCAGCAAGTAAGGAGAACACTGGGATCTTTCCCAAAGCAGTGTCTCCCAGCAAAATTGGGGAAGTTTTAAGCTAAGGATACATGTATATTCATGAAGGGGCTTCAGCAGAGGAGAATTCAGCACAGCATTGGGGCAAAGGTTGATAGAGTCCAGGCTCTAGTTGACTGAGGTCAGTAAAGTCGACATCATCATTCCTTAGGTTCCAGATAGTCTGGTGGTTGAGTGTTCGAGGGGGTTTGGATCCTGCGAACCAGCTCAAGAATGTGCTTCAGGCTAATCTTTACCTTCAAAACAGAACTGGGAATCTTTGCAACTGATATATTATCTTCATTATGGTTAGGTTATTTCCCTGGCCTAATAATAGCTGTTTATTCCTATATTCTTTTGTTTCCTGAACTTTTTTTCCTTCATTAACTACTGGGACCCAGTCTCCTGCAAGAGCAAGCATTGTGGCCAGGCTTAGATCCCAAAATGTCTCAGGGCTAAAATGGCTTCTCTTCTGTCAAGAAAGTTATGTCTAGTTCTCTTCCTCCCGGGACCCCCTACCCTACTGGCCTACAGTTGGCGGTATGGTAGCCAGGGTCTTTCAGGGCTCTGAGAGCTGTGAGGACAGCCTATGAGTTGGGGAATGGCCCTGTTCTCACCAAATTCACAAGTTTGGTGTTAGGAGCCTGCTGCTGTTGGCATCAGATCATAGATCTACACCCACATCACCTCCACGACCACCACTCCCCAACACTCTGTCCACCAAATTGGTGCTCAGTACCTTTGCATACCTTTGACTTCTACCCTGGGACTGCTCTTAGGTGGCTCCTAATGGGACGGCTGAGGGCTGGAGCCTGGAAAGGGGGTGAGAAAGTATTGTTATGCAGTCTTAAATGGCCATCTCTGGGGAACCTGCTAGAGGTGTGCTCAGTACTCAGAGAGACCCATGCATCTACCCCATCACATGCCCCTGCGGTTTTTCTCTCCTTCCAGCTCCGTACCCCCTACAGGCTCCAGCCCAGAACAAACCACCATCCAAATTGCTGATTCCCATCTGTGCTCTTCTTGAAATACTCCTCATATTACCTCTCTATACAGTCCCTACACACTATTAAGGCATTGGTGGGGTTCAGGAAACACTACCTCAAAATATGGCACCTTGGCATATTAAATGACTTCAGCTGAAAAAACTTTTAAGATTGGTTGGAAGTTCACTCTGACTTCCCCGTTTCCCCTACTTCCCTGAAATAGGTCATAGAACTCCCATGTGAAAGGTACCCTCCCTGTAGTAGGAGGAGGGAAGACATTCTTATTACCAGAGATGGGAATTTGGAGCCAAGAAATCTGTACAAACAAACCTTATTAAACTCACCCTTATCTTCTACACCACTTACTACCTCTAGCCCAAACCCCTTTGTCTTGGCAATTCTTCATAAATTTATTGTTTCTCTGTCTAAAAGGTACAAGTTTCCTGCTCTGGTCACTTATTCTGGCCCTTCATGCATGCTTTTCTCCCCCTTAATCTGCCTTTGTCAGGTTAATTTCGAGACCCAGCCAGGGACCCTAAGAGAGTGGAGGAAAACTTCCTCTCCTACAGCATCAAAGGGACAGGACTCATAGCAGAGGCATATTTTTGAAGAGGAAATATCAGGAAGGGGTAAAACAGAATAGAAATGGTGTGTTGGTATCTAGGGGAAGATGATGAAGGCTTTTCTTCCATTTCTTTCCTTCTTTCCTCCTTCCTTAAGGATTGGTCTTCATTACTGGGTAGGAATTGTTTACGATGAAATCTGTTCATGAGTTCCATAGTGCTAGAGGCACTGTGCATCTATCTCCAAAGACTTGCCTGAGGGTTATTTATTTATTTATTTTACTGAAGAAATTTTCTTTTTCTTTTTTTTTTTTTTTGCGGTACATGGGACTCTCACTGTTGTTGCCTCTCCCGTTGTGGAGCACAGGCTCCGGACGCGCAGGCTCAGCGGCCATGGCTCACGGGCCCAGCCGCTCTGTGGCATGTGGGATCTTCCCAGACCAGGGCACAAACCCGTGTCCCCTGCATCGGCAGACGGACTCTCAACCACTGCGCCACCAGGGAAGCCCTGAAAAAATTTTCTTTATCATTCTATTGCTCTTGTTCTTCCCTCACCCTTTCTTCCAGTTACTTTGCTAAGTTTCTCTATGACAAACAATGCCTCAAATTTTATCTTGTTGGTCATTACAGTTATTTCCCTTTAACAAGAAATTATATATATATATATATATATATATATATATATATATATTTGTATTATATATATATATATAATTGCTTTGGAATTGCTAAAACAAAACAAAAATCATCCTAAAATGATTGAGAATATATCCTAGCCCTAAATGACCAAATATCAGTGAACTGATTTATCTTTTAAAATGTATCGCTAAAGAATCTATATTGTCTAAATGTAAAAACCATGATTCTCATACAAATATAAAATGAATATGTGTCAAAGGTTTTACTTAAGTATGTAATTCATTAATTAATGAAGGAACCAGTAAGATATTATAACGGGTTCAAAGGAGAATTCAAAGTGATAGCTAGACAGATAAGGAATACTGACATGAATTGACAAATAGATGCAAAACTGGCTTTTCCCACGAGGATGGGGAGAGAAGTCAATGTCCCTCCACTGGACAGAATTCAATTGCACATTTATGGACAAGAGTCATTTGCATTGTTCTCAGTATCTACCATTTACAGAGTTATAATTAGCTCAAAGAAACTCAAAGGAGGAGATAATCCAGAGGGATGCGTGAGACAGAACACTCAGTAATCTTTTTTTGCCATTTCAAACTCTTGCACAAATTTTACTGAATGTTAATCAGGGTACTTAATTCTCTGTCCATAGTATATAGTTTATTTTTGTTAAAAAATGGTATTTTTTTATTACTTATTCAAAATTATGAGGACAGGAGTCCTAGTTTTGTATTGATGTGTGCAATTCATTACCTATAAAATTCATGTCTGACAAAAAATAATTATCACTGTAAAAACATTTTTTTGCTAATCTGACTGTGTTTATATAAGTATATGTTACTGAGGAATATGACTGTTGGATATATCAGTGTTAGGGTGGCCAAATAAAATACAGGATTAATTTTTTTAGTGTAAGTATGTGTGAAATATCAACAGGAAAAGAGGAAAAATGGCTGTTGGGTAGACAACTAATACTTCTATGTCACTAAGCTAGGTTTTACTTTGATTTTTCTAGTTGTAAAAAAGATGGTAGTATTAGGACATAAATTAAGCTGCAAAAAGTTTTTTATACTTTACTTTTATTACCTATTATAAGGGAAGAAAAAGTTTTCCTCAACCTTCTTAGGGTCGCTGGCTGGTCTGGAAATTAAACTGACAAAGACAGATTAACAAGAGAAAAGCATTAAAATTTATTTAATAAAATTTTTACGTGACACAGGAGTCTTCATAAGGAAATGATGACCCAAAGAAAGGGTTTATCTGGAGTATTTTTATGCTAAATTGGTAAAGAGTAGACAGTCCTAAAGAAATACAATAGGTCAAAGAGTCTGAGGTAAGTGTAGTAAACTGAGGCAAACTTACCTTAGCAGGGCATGTTCGTTTGGATTCTCTCTGTCCTTTTGTCTACAGAGAAGGATGCTCCTTTCCCAGTAGAGGGAGAGCACCTCTCACAGGAGGGTCTGATGACCCGTTTCGAGGAAGAAGTTGGGGGAAGGGTCTAAAGTGTCCTTCCTGCTTCTACTGTTTTCTCAGACTTCTTCAGCTTAAAATATTCATTATGCCAAGGTCATATTTGGAGATAGCACATCCTGAACCCCATCCAACACACTGCTAAGAAATAGTTATGACTTGCATTTCTGCATGAGCATCACCAGGCCCAACTGCCCAGGAGGGGAGTGTTCTGACCACCTAACTTTCCTGAGGCAGGAATGGTGAGCCTGTGGTGACAACCCATCACACCTTGCTTATACCACTTGAGACAGTTTTCATTATGATAACTAATCACAACTTTCTAGCTCAATCAAGACACTGAAGGACATATTCCTCCCTCTTTTCTAATAAAAACTAAATAGCTAAGCAAGCATAACTCTTGGATGCAGAAGAACACCTCACAGGAATTTGACAAATATCACGTTTTCTTCCCTATTGTATTATCATAATTTATCTTTTTGGACAGGGTCACATTGGTTTCCCCAAGTTTGTTATTTCTACTACTCAGCAAAACAAAGGAAAAAGCCATAATGTGGTGAAGGAAGAGTGTTTCCCATAACATCAAACAAGGCCATAATAGTGTGAATAAAGAAGAGGGTAAAATTCTAGAAAAGTTTCAGAGGTAGTTTGATGTGTGATTAAATTCAATAGTTTGATGTGTGATTAAATAGGAGAAATAAGTTGAGACAGGAGGGGAGAATGATGCCCAGACTTCTGGGTTTTGTAGCTGAGTACACGGCGAGGCCATCACTGAAATGGAAAATTGGGGAGAAGCAGATTTGGCTTTTATGTAAAAGAGACTGTAAAGGTGGGATCTGAATTTCATACTTCACTGTTTTGCACATTTTCCTTCCATTCAACAGCTTTTCCGCATTCTAAATAATTTTACTTAGCAAACTGCAATAAATTTCAGTTCATTTTTTCTTTTAAAAAACCGGATACCTCTGTCATCTCATCAGAGCTTCTGATCAGCCTGAGATGATCAGTGTTCTCATAATGAGTTCTTTTAAATTCCAACCCAAAGAAAATAAACATGGAATTTTAATCACCCTATTCAGCCTTGTTGAGGGGAAATGCAGTTTCCTGTTAGGTGTTTTGACATACTGAAAATAGCTTCAAGGTTCCCCCTTCCCTTCCCCTCCCCCACCACGTGCCTGATCATGACTGGTACCCTATAAACAACTGCTGAAAAATAAATATCTTCTTTAATATCTCATTTGGCTCTAATGTATAATTCTAAGGTCTACTGGAAACTCCTTTAGTTCATAATCACCTACCAGTAGCTGGCATATGTAGATTTTGATTAAGTATGTAAGGTTTACTTTGGTCTATTTACATAGCTAATGTTGTCCAGTTAGTCACAATTTTACCTATAACAACGCTAACAACAGAGGACCACTACACAACTCCGTTTAAAAATATCTGTTGGCTTCCCCTGTGGAATAAGATCCAAACTTTAAGTCCCTTGATGATATGACTCCTGCCTATCCTTCCAGCTAATCTCATTTGTATTCTGTTTCCAAACAGAATTTGTTACCAAACCAAACTTGGATCCACCTGCCAATCTACTGACACTCGGTTGTGATGAAGGAAAGTGCAGCATTTATTGTAGGGCGCTGTACAAGGAGTCCAGGACAGCTAGTGCTCAAAAAGTCCGAACTCCCCATGGGTTTCAGCAAAGCATTTTTAAAGGCCAGGTGAGGGAGGGACATCCCAGTGTATGTGATCAGCTCGTGCACAATTCTCTGATTGATTGGTAGTGAGGTAACAGGGCGGTGTCACAGGGGTTAACGTTATAATCCTTAGGCGCTGGTAGGCCTGGGGGCCACATGCTCATTATCATCAAGTAGTTAATTTCTTCCATTTGGTGGGGGTTTTCATATCTGTAAAACAGCTCAGGAAATGTGCATCAGATACTATTATCTAGGTACTTCAGAGAGGAGCCAAAGCAGAGGATATGGGGAAGGGGTCTGTCCTAGGGAGGCTCCATAGGGTCCTCCTCAGTTACAAATGTACACCTCTGCCTAAAGTGCCAGTTTCTCTCCTTTTCACCTATTCATATTCTCAGTCCACTCATACTGAAAGCCAAAACTCAGATGTCACCTCTATCAGGTTTTATTTGGAATCCTCCAGCAACCTACATAGAGCCTGCCCAAAGATAAGTGCAAAAAAATGTCTGCTAAATAAGTGAGTTTTTTTAAAGTTTCATTCCAAGTATCTTAGGTTGAATTATTAAACCAAAGTTCCTTTACTAGATTGCAATTGATCTAGGCATTAAAAAAAAAAATGCTAGCATCCTTGAAAAAAACATCTTTGATAATAATCCTTTGGACATCAAGCACAGAAAGTATTTTTTATGCCATTTTTCTTTAATCCAAAGTATTTTTCACCCTACATAACCAGATATATTTTATAACGATCTGATGAAACACTTGTTTTAAATAATGAGATTTGTTACAACAATTAACTACTTGAATGATAAAGCCCCAACTAGGGGATGAATAACATGCTCAACTCATTAAGTGTTCTACTAGCTGAGAATACAGCAGTAAACAGTATAGGTAAGGGCTCTTCTCACTGAATTTACATACTTTCATTTTAATTGGGGGTGGGGAGATGGACAATAAACAAATGAGTATGTCATGTATCAAAGTGCTTAAACAGATGACCGAGTGGCCACTTTAGAATGGAAGGTCTGGGAAGGCTTCTCTGTGCAGGCAATTCTCAAACTGAGATCTGCAAAGATATTTTAAAAGGCAACAATGCAAAATTTAGGGGAAAGAGCATTCCAACAGCAGGGAGACAGAAAGTGGTAGACAGGTAGGTGAAGAGGCACGTGTAGATCATGCAGTTCTTTGCAAGCAAGCATAGGGAGTGTGGGTTTAAATCTCCAAGCAAAGGAGAAGCCATTGGTAGACTGTAAGAAGGGGAGCAATATATCTAGATTATACTTTTTGTCATTTTTTGTTTGTTTTTTTAAGTGATCCCTTTAGAAGTATGGAGAATGAATTGCAGAGGGGGTGAGGCCCACTGGAAGGCAGCAGTGCGATCCACAGATGATTTCGGCTCAGAGTAAAATGGTGTTTGTGAAAATGGAGAGGTGAATGCAGTTTTGTAAATTGAGTCAAAAGAACTTGCTGATCCATTGGATGGAGGAGAAATAGAGGAAGGAGAGCTGTACATTCACTTCAGAATATAGACTATTTATGTTCCTTAGGATTCTTTGTAACGTCTTGCATGTTCCTCAGTAAGGAGTTAAACTCTTTTGACACGTTTTCATTTTATATTTGTATATTTGCATGCAAATATATTTGTGGGCTTTCACCTTTTAAAAATAATCTTTAACAGATGAAATGAGTTGAAGAGTGAATGGGAAGTGAGAAGAGGAAACACTTGTATATAACTCCTTAAAGAAGTTTGGATTAAAGGTCTTGTTCTCTCCAGAGAGGCAGCACCTACGTTGCTCTGAGGAACTACCCAATCACTACCGCCTGCCGACTCAGTGCAATCGTCAGACAAGATGCCCCTTGGTCCAGATATGTCCCTTCCAGGAGGCCAAAGCCATCGATTACTACAAACTGCTGTCACACTTACTCCAAACGAACACCACCGCCTGCTCCTCTTGCAAACTGCCTTTGGAGATCTACGGAGGCAAGAACCCCCGGCGGGAACCAGAAGCGCCAGCGGAGGCGGAGAATAGTGTGACGTCAGTGCGTCGCGCGGGCCAGGGGCGGGGTCTAGCTTTTCCTCGGCTCCTGGGCGGCTCCAGGTGGGGCGCGGAAAGGTGCCGTGACGCCATCTCACTGCGCGGGCCAAGGGCCGGGCTTAGTCCCCGCCCCACGTTTGGTTCGTGGTTCCCTCCAGGTGTGAGGGGGGCGGTCGGGCGCTGTGTTCGTTGTGTGCGCGCGTGGTTGCTTTGGCCTTCTCGCTACTCTCCGGTCCTTCCGCCAGCCTCGAGCCCTCACCACTCTCGGTGTAAGTAGTAGTATTTTAAAATTGAGGGACTAAAGGCACGGAGAGGTGAAGTAACTTGCACAGGATAACACAGCAGATTTGGATTCTAGATAGTCTAATAATTCTCTTCACTATAAAAGGAACATAATCGTAGCTTACTCATGGAATGTTTTGAGAGGATGCGTGTAAAGCTCCTTACATGCTCTCTACCTATGGTGGGTCTATCCATCCACTCCAGAACAGGGACCCATTTTGCTTTCTAGCTGGCGCCCCACCGCCTCGATACAAAGAGGACAGAGTATCCTGAGCGAAGGGCCTAAAGCCAAGACTGCCGATCTTACCCAGCAAAGGGTGAGGTCAAAATGTAGGCGTCTCAGCTGCACTCTACCAATTACACACGTAGGCACAAATACAAATGTGCACCTTCTCATCTCTCTTTTTTAATTGACATTACCCTTCCTACACTGATCCAGACTGAAAATCTCTAGTCATACTTGCTCTTTCACACCCTGCACATCTGATTACTCACTGACTCCCGTCTCCTGTTCCTTCCCTGCTCTCTATTTCTACTAGGTAAGACTTCATCAGATGATCTCTTACTCTCTCGAATTGATTCATTTGTTCAATTAGTAAATATTAATTATGAATAAAAATCATCACCAAACACTGCCTATTTTACCCCTCCTCAGCTCATAGTGGGATTGTACTTCCTGGTTCTGGTCCATGAGGTGTGAGTGGATGTGACCCCTGTCACTCTCAGACACAGCATTTAATTGCTGTTTCGAGGTGCTCCAGACCTCTTTTCCCTCTTGCTCAGAAGCAGGCAACGTTTGAAATGGTGGTAGCTTCATCAGCCTGTATCCCTGAATGGTTAAGATGAGTGGAGGCCCACGTTGACCCATGAGGAACATGTAGCATGGGAAAGAGATAAACTTCTTTTGTTTTAAGGCACTGAAACTTTTGGTGCTATTGGTCACCACAGCATAACTTAGCCTGTCTTGATTGATACAAGTGCCTATGGGAGTGAGAAAAAACAAATTTGGTCTCTGTTCTAGTGGAGCTTATACCAGAGGTATCTCTATAAAATATAAATCTGACTCCCTTCCCTGCTTTAAAACTTTTATTTAAAAATATCTTCATTGCTTGAAGGATAAAGTCCAAACTCAGCCTGGCATTCTAGGCCCTTTACCACTAGGCCCCAAATTGCACTTCCATTACACTTTTCCATCTATTTTATGGTCCAGCCAAACTATACTACTGGCTATTTACTGCCTTAATCCATATGCTTTCAAACCCCTGCCTGAACCTTCACCCATGCCATACCTTCAAACTGGGATGCTTTCTGCCCATGTTTGCATATCCTGGTTTACTCCCCTGTGCTCACTAAATACCTCATGCCACCCCCTACTAACCCTTTTAGAACCCTCATAACAATCTTCATTACATGTTTCAGTGATTGTCTTCCTCCAGAGCTGTAAACCCCTTGAGAAGTCCATCTTATTCAGCGTTGGGTCAGGCATATATAAGGACTTACACATTTGTTAAATAAATGAATGGCTTGTTGGATCCCTCAAGGTTCACTAGAAATGCTGTCAATTCCATGTATTAGTTTCCTATTTCTGCTGTAACAAATTACCACATAATTAATGGCTGAAAAAACATAAATTTATTACCTTACAGTTCTGTAGGCAGGTCTGTATTCCTTTGCAGAGGCTCTAAAGGAGAATCTGTTTCCTTGCTTTTTCTAGGAACTAGAGGCTGCCCACATTCCTTGCGTTGTAGTCCCCTTATTTCATCTTCAAAGCCAGCAATGTTGCATCTATGAGCATTCTTCCATAGTCACATCCTCTAACTGTGAACTCAGCGGGGAAGGTTCCTCTGATTGTAAGGATCCTTGTAATTAGATTAGGCTCACCTGGATAATCCTGGATGATCTCCCCATCTCAGCATACTAAATTTAATCATGTTTTCCTTCTTGACATGTAAAGTAACACATTCACAGTTCCTGGGACTAGCACAAGGGTATCTCTTGGGGGGCCATTATTCTGCCTATCACATTGAGAAGTCTTTCCTTGCTTCTCTCTCTAACTTGACATTTACCCTCCAACATCAGCCAAATGAACTCTTCCCTAAGAAGCATCAGGAGTCTCCTTGAAGTAGGGTAACCAAATATGGGCCAAACTTAGACACTTTTAAGAGTGAAAGGGAGTACCATAAACAGGTCAACAGGTGTACACTGGTCTGACCAGATATGGCAGAATGAAATGGATGTGTGACCTGCAGAGGCCCTACCCCGAATTGCAGCAACTTAATTATAGACTTCTACCCTCCAATCTGGTCTCTTAAAAATCAAGTAGATGTTGGGAGGTTTTACTTTCCTCAGAAGATTTATGCTTTAGACTGGAGATGGGACACTTTATCTGGCTCAGCAGGCTAAACACAATATTTTTTCTTTACAGTTTTAACAATACATAAATAATATATAAACAACATAATATTTATATTAGGGACATGAGACTTTATGATGTATATTGCATATATGTACATCAAATGTATATGCAAGTATATATCAAACTCACAATTTGACATTTGTCTTTCGATTTTGTTACTGATGAAGCCTCTTTTAATGGGTAGTTCCAATACACCTTGTAGCCACGTGACAAAAGATGAAAAGAATTCAAGGTCAGGAAGCTGAGGATTGTACTTGTAAACGGTGATTTTCAGCTTTGGGGAGAAAGGAAAAAAACATGCTAAAGTAGGGATCCCATAGCTTTTCCTAGACCTTTATCTGATCAAGGTTTTCCATTTCAAAGTCTCTTAATCCTAGATCACAGATAAAGCCAGAAGATATTTCAGGAAATCATCTTGTGATCTTATTATACAAATAAGTTGAGTGTTGTACTCAAGGTTAGTTATTACTTTGCAGTTGTGTGGCTTTCCAATTTTATCATGTCCTTGACATTTTTCTCTGTAAGAGAGCCTCCCCCCGACCCCACACCTTTTCTTTCCTTTTCAACTTCTTATATTTTTATTATATACCACTATGGACTTAGAGTTTTTATTTTTATTTATTCGATGTGTTGTCATCTGTATTCATTTTTGATGCCCAGATTGTCTCAGATTTGGCCAGTGGGCGTCCCTTTAAGCCACCACTTTTGACCTATCTCCATCAGCCTTTGAGTTCTTTCTTACTTCCTGGCATAAGATATTTCAGGCTCACTTGTACTTTACATGCCCCAGATCTGAACTGCCATTTCTCGAAGAAGCTCTGGTTCCTTTCAGTGAGGTATCATATTTAGAAACCAAGATCTGGGCTCTAGGTGCACTAGTTGCTACTAGGGTGTCATTGCCTCTTAGCCCTTTTAGTTTCCCTTTGGCATGTCCCCTTTTGCATTCTTTTGTTCAGCTGAGTAGTATTTCACTCTGGGAGTATACCTTTTTCTTTTTTAACCAGTCTCCAATGTAAGAACGTTCAGGTTATTTCCAGTATTTTGCTATTACAAATAATGCCACAATCAATAACCTTTTACATATGTTGTTTTAGATCTGTGATTGTCTTCAGGGAAAGATTTCTACAAGTGAGATTGCTAGAGTAAACGGTAAGTGCACCCAACTGGATGGGATTAACTGTTTTGATCAATTGTCTGCCATATTTAAAAGGAAATGTCTAATTTGAAAGATTTAACATAAGGAGAAGTTTAATAAAAAGTTTCAAAAGAAGGTAAGTGCAAATGTAGCTTTGTTGGATAATGCAGGATTCTCTACAGAAGTCATATTTCTTTTTCCAACAGCACTGGAAGAGATTATTCATTTTCCCACAGTTTCAACCAACAGAATTACAGAATATGATATCAAACTTTTAGATTTTTGCAAACATGATAGGTGAGAATTCGTATCTAAATGTACTGTTAATTTGCATTTCTCTAATAGTGAAGCTGGAGATTTTTTTTCATTTAAGGATGATTTGAATATTATTGTTAACTGTGTGGGTGTCTTTTGTACATTTTTCTACAGAGTTTTGGTTCTTTTTCTCTTGATAAGTATTCTTTTAGGAACATAAGGTATTTATGTATGATATATATTGCAGATATTTGTATTTTGCAAATAGTTGTATTTTGACTTTGTTTATGATGTTTGCCATAACATTCATTTTTATGTAGTTGAATTTATCAATATTCTCTTTTATTATGTCTGGATTTGAGTCATAGTTAGCAAAAACTACTACAAATTTTGGCATTAATTTTTTCCTGTCATAAGTGATTTGAAATTTACAAATTTAACTACTCAAACTACTCATGTTGATTCTTCAACACATAAGGCTGTAGTCATCAGTCATCTAATAGCTAAAAGTTTTTACATCTCTTTTATTCCTTATTTTTAAAGAATCCATTTAGAATAACCTGATTTTGACCTTTTAGAAAGCAATTTGACAGTATGTATTGAGGCATAAGACTTTACAACCTTGAAATACTATCCTAGGGGAAAAAAATTCTAAACCCAGAACCTAATACAGTGCCTGGTATTTATTAAGTATTCAGGCAATAGTTGCAGAATAGGGGAATAAATATGAGGGAGGGGAAATACACACATGAAGATGTTTGTTGCTTAATTATTTACATGAAAATTTGGCTACAACCTAAAAAACCAACAGTAGAGAAATGATTAAATAAGCTATGGTTTACCTGCTTCATTGAAAATTATGTAACACTGAAATGGTGGTTCTGAAAGATATATAATAATATGGTAAAGCTATATAATATATGGATGTGATGATAGATGAAAAAAAATTACCAAATTATCAAAAAAGATCTATTGAATGTATACACACATTGAAGAAAAATAAAGACTGGAAGAAAATGTAGCAAAATGCTAACGCAGAGTTGTATTTTCCTATTTTCCAAACTTTCTATTTCTGATGAAAAACTGAAAATGTTTAAATATTCATTGTCTGCTCTCTAGCTGTTCTTAGACTCTGAGTGTAGCAATGGACAGATCATTTGAGAATGTGAAGTAGGCCTTAGAAGAGAATTACACAGAGGTACACTACAGAATTCTCTCCAAACAACTGGCAGCAGGAGCTTGATTATATACAAAAGACCACTGTAAATGCTTTCACAATTTTAGGTGGCTATGTGGCTTTGAGTCTCAGATCTATTAAGTGAGGATAATAATGGTACTATCCCGTAGAGTTAACGTAAGGATGAAATGAGATAATACATATAAATGCTTAGAACAGAACCTGGCCGACAGTGCGTGCGCACTAATGTTAGCTGTTTTGGTTTTTGGTTTCTGGGTTTTTTTCTTAAATTATAAAAACTTGGTTACAATGCCCCCATGTGTCTGTACATTGCAATATTTCTGGTCATTAAAATGATTTCTTATTACTTTAGATCAATGCATTTGAAACGATAGTTCTAGGGCCATGCATTATCCACTCATGTTTTATATAGACTCTGAAGATTAAACAGCTCTTTTGAAAATAATGTTTTATCCCCTGAATATAAAAGTAACACACGCTCACTATATAAAATTTGGAAAGTACTAAGAACTATAAGGAATTATAACCATCTATAATGTAACCACCCAAACATTTTGGTGTGTTTTTATATTTTCTATGTAAATATATATACATATATATTTATGTGTGTGTGTATGTATATATATATATGTATATATATATATGCTTTATATTTAAAAATTCAGGGTAGTGTATTTTTTTACACAGGAATAAATTTTAGCATAAATGTAAAATGTATATTTTACTTTAAAACAAGAACAGAAATGTAACTATGTAGATAATGGAGGTTATCCCATGGTAAACAGAGGATTGCATCTGTTGTCACCAGTCTCTCATGTTTCCCATTAATAGTAGGTACATTGAACTAGAGTGGAAAGATGCCTTTAAAAATGCTTTAAAGTGAAAGAAAATCCAACCTGATTTAGAAGTACAATGCCACTTACGTGTAACTTGAGGAGGGAATTATGAGAATAAGTTTGTTGTACTAAGGAGGCTTTCCTCTTCCTCTTTTCAAAAATTTATTATTTATTTATTATTTTTTTAGCTGCACTGCACGACATATGGGATCTTAGTTCCCTGATCAGGGATCAAACCCACATTCTCTGCATTGGAAGTGTGGAGTCTTAACCGCTGGACTACCAGGGAAGTCCCTCCTCTTCTTTAATGTAATAATGAGTTGGTAGCAAATCTCTATTTTAAAATTATTTCTTCTCTGTATGTAAAATGTGGCATTTTGTATAAGAAATAGGAAAAAATAAGAATGTAATTATATGTATTTGATTAGTTTTACAATGAGAAAACAAAAGAAGGATAAATCAGAAACTAATGAAAATAGTTACAGGTTAGGGACAGGTGGGAAAGGCTAGGATGTGAGCCAGACTTCTCTGAATATACCTTTTCATACAGTCTTCACTTCTGAGGCATGTAAATATTCTATGAATTTGAAAACTAAAATTAATATTAACTCAAAAGATAAAGAAGAGTCAAACCTTAAAATTGAATACAAATAGCAAAAATCAACCAAAATCAATATCACATTTATAACACAGGCACAGAAAAAATTAATTAAAGTAACTTTTGAACACAGTGCTGAATAAAAACAGAAAGAACTAAAAAGAAGTCTTGAACTTTCCTGAGTGGGTTTATCAGAGATGGCAGTTTGGTATAGTGATTCTGGAAGTATTTTGTTGTGTTGGAGTACAAGGCAAATGAGTAACTGTACTGATGCTTTTTAGAACCAGAGTTCTTTGTAGGAGAAGAGGGATACAAATAAAAATGGGGAAGATAAGGAAAAATCCTATGGTGTTGATTCAATCTGGAGGTATCAATATTATTTTTAAATATATATGTATTTCCTTGCTTTTAAAGATATATATAGTATGTTGTGTGTGTGTGTGTATATATATATATTTCCTTGCTTTTTCTATTAAATGGGCCTATAAGCAGTGACACCCCAGTAACAGTGAGCACAGCTAGCACCATTATTCAGTTTCTGAGTACCATTCCCCACTGAAAGGCACCAGGACTCCTGGGAGAAGTGGTTAGTTCCAGGTCTGAGGCAGCTGTATAGGGAAAGTACAGAATGATTCAATGTCCTCCCAAACAAGGAATTACTCAAAGACAAATGGGGACATGTCAACAGGATACAGAAGCTGGCTTAAAAGAGCTTCTCCTGGGCATATTTGGGGCAGCTTGAACATTAAAAAGAATTGGGACAGAAATGGATCATAACAGTGTCACAACACAAATTCAGGAACTTAACTTCATACACCTCCACCCCACCCACCACAAATATTCTGACAAATAGGTCTGGGGTTGGGTTTGAGAATTTACATTTCTTTCTTTTTTTTTTTTTTACATCTTTATTGGAGTATAATTGCTTTACAATGGTGTGTTAGTTTCTGCTTTATAACAAAGAGAATCATTTATACATATACATATGTCGGGCACTTAGGTTGTTTCCATCTCCGGGCTATTGTAAATAGAGCTGCAATGAACATTTTGGTACATGACTCTTTCTGAATTCTGGTTTCCTCAGGGTATATACCTAGTAGTGGGATTGCTGGGTCATATGGTAGTTCTATTTGTAGTTTTTTAAGGAACCTCCATACTGTTCTCCATAGTGGCTGAACCAATTCACATTCCCACCAGCAGTGCAAGAGTGTTCCCTTTTCTCCACACCCTCTCCAGCATTTATTGTTTCTAGATTTTTTGATGATGGCCATTCTGACTGGTGTGAGATGATATCTCATTGTAGTTTTGATTTGCATTTCTCTAATGATTAATGATGTTGAGCATTCTTTCATGTGTTTGTTGGCAGTCTGTGTATCTTCTTTGGAGAAATGTCTATATAGGTCTTCTGCCCATTTTTGGCTTGGGTTGTTTGTTTTTTTTGTTACTGAGCTGCATGAGCTGCTTGTAAATTTTGGAGATTAATCCTTTGTCAGTTGCTTCATTTGCAAACGTTTTCTCCCATTCTGAGGGTTGTCTTTTGGTCTTGTTTATGGTTTCCTTTGCTGTGCAAAAGCTTTGAAGTTTCATTAGGTCCCATTTGTTTATTTTTGTTTTTATTTCCATTTCTCTAGGAGGTCCGTCAAAAAGGATCTTGCTGTGATTTATGTCATAGAGTGTTCTGCCTATGTTTTCCTGTAAGAGTTTGATAGTTTCTGGCCTTACATTTAGGTCTTTAATCCATTTTGAGCTTACTTTTGTGTATGGTGTTAGGGAGTGTTCAAATCTCATACTTTTACATGTACCTGTCCAGTTTTCCCAGCACCACTTATTGAAGAGGCTGTCCTTTCTCCACTGTACATTCTTGCCTCCTTTATCAAAGATAAGGTGACCATATGTGCATGGGTTTATCTCTTGAGAATTTACATTTCTAAGCAGCTTGCAGGTGAGGTTGCTGCTGCTGATCTGTGGACCTCGGTTTGAGTATCACTGGATTATAAAAGTTTGAATTCAAGAAGTATCTATGATACTAGGGCTTCCCTGGTGGCGCAGTGGTTAAGAATCCCCCTCCCAGTGCAGGGGACATGGGTTCAAGTGAATTTTTTGTTCTAGTTCTGTGAAAAATGCCAGTGGTAGTTTGATAGGGATTGCATTGAATCTATAGATTGCTTTGGGTAGTAGAGTCATTTTCACAATGTTGATTCTTCCAATCCAAGAACATGGTATATCTCTCCATCTATTTGTATCATCTTTAATTTCTTTCATCAGTGTCTTATAATTTTCTGCATACAGGTCTTTTGTCTCCTTAGGTAGGTTTATTCCTAGATATTTTATTCTTTTTGTTGCAATGGTAAATGGGAGTGTTTTCTTGATTTCACTTTCAGATTTTTCATCATTAGTATATAGGAATGCCAGAGATTTCTGTGCATTAATTTTGTATCCTGCTACTTTACCAAATTCATTGATTAGCTCTAGTAGTTTTCTGGTAGCATCTTTAGGATTCTCTATGTATAGTATCATGTCATCTGCAAACAGTGACAGCTTTACTTCTTCTTTTCCGATTTGGATTCCTTTTATTTCCTTTTCTTCTCTGATTGCTGTGGCTAAAACTTCCAAAACTATGTTGAATAAGAGTGGTGAGAGTGGGCAACCTTGTCTTGTTCCTGACCTTAGTGGAAATGCTTTCAGTTTTTCGCCATTGAGGATGATGTTGGCTGTGGGCTTGTCATATACGGCCTTTATTATATTGAGGAAAGTTCCCTCTACACCTACTTTCTGCAGGGTTTTTATCATAAATGGGTGTTGAATTTTGTCAAAAGCTTTCTCTGCATCTATTGAGATGATCATATGGTTTTTCTCCTTCAATTTGTTAATATGGTTAATCACATTGATAGATTTGCGTATATTGAAGTTCATCCGACGACGGGCACTTAGGTTGTTTCCATCTCCGGGCTATTGTAAATAGAGCTGCAATGAACATTTTGGTACATGACTCTTTCTGAATTCTGGTTTCCTCAGGGTATATACCTAGTAGTGGGATTGCTGGGTCATATGGTAGTTCTATTTGTAGTTTTTTAAGGAACCTCCATACTGTTCTCCATAGTGGCTGAACCAATTCACATTCCCACCAGCAGTGCAAGAGTGTTCCCTTTTCTCCACACCCTCTCCAGCATTTATTGTTTCTAGATTTTTTGATGATGGCCATTCTGACTGGTGTGAGATGATATCTCATTGTAGTTTTGATTTGCATTTCTCTAATGATTAATGATGTTGAGCATTCTTTCATGTGTTTGTTGGCAGTCTGTGTATCTTCTTTGGAGAAATGTCTATATAGGTCTTCTGCCCATTTTTGGCTTGGGTTGTTTGTTTTTTTTGTTACTGAGCTGCATGAGCTGCTTGTAAATTTTGGAGATTAATCCTTTGTCAGTTGCTTCATTTGCAAACGTTTTCTCCCATTCTGAGGGTTGTCTTTTGGTCTTGTTTATGGTTTCCTTTGCTGTGCAAAAGCTTTGAAGTTTCATTAGGTCCCATTTGTTTATTTTTGTTTTTATTTCCATTTCTCTAGGAGGTCCGTCAAAAAGGATCTTGCTGTGATTTATGTCATAGAGTGTTCTGCCTATGTTTTCCTGTAAGAGTTTGATAGTTTCTGGCCTTACATTTAGGTCTTTAATCCATTTTGAGCTTACTTTTGTGTATGGTGTTAGGGAGTGTTCAAATCTCATACTTTTACATGTACCTGTCCAGTTTTCCCAGCACCACTTATTGAAGAGGCTGTCCTTTCTCCACTGTACATTCTTGCCTCCTTTATCAAAGATAAGGTGACCATATGTGCATGGGTTTATCTCTTGAGAATTTACATTTCTAAGCAGCTTGCAGGTGAGGTTGCTGCTGCTGATCTGTGGACCTCGGTTTGAGTATCACTGGATTATAAAAGTTTGAATTCAAGAAGTATCTATGATACTAGGGCTTCCCTGGTGGCGCAGTGGTTAAGAATCCCCCTCCCAGTGCAGGGGACATGGGTTCAAGTGCTGGTCCGGGAAAATCCCACATGCCGCGGAGCAACTAAGCCCGTGCGCCACAACTACTGAGCCTGCGCTCTAGAACCCATGTGCCTAGAGCCCGGGTGCCTAGAGCCCGTGCTCCACAACAAGAGAAGCCACCGCAATGAGAAGCCCGCGCCACAACGAAGAGTAGCGCCCGCTCGCGGCAACTCGAGAAAAGCCGGCGCACAGTAATGACCTAATGCAGCCAAAAATAAATAAATTAAATAAATAAATTTATAAAGAAAAAAGTATCTATGTGGATTAAAATGCAATCTACTGTTTAAAAAGTATCTCTGAGTCTATAATGAGAGAGAAAGGGGAGGGGGAGATTGCTTGCTTATGGAGAAGAGGGATTAAAAAAAATGTAAGCTCTTTTTTACAAATGAATGCCAGCTCATAAATGTACAAGGAGAAACAGGTTCAGCAAATCACCATTTTGCAGTTCCCAGTGTAATAACTGACTCAGGAAAGGATCATCAATGTATGATAAAACCATTAAGAGAAAGGCTTTTGGGGAACAGAATGTTCATATGGTCTCAAAATATCATATTTACCATATCAAACTACTTATTTAGAACGGAGGGGAAAGATATTTTTACCATGGGGAAATCTAGTGGGCATTATCATAAAGGAAGTGATCAAATGGAGCATCATCAATAATGGGACTGTGTGACCCTATGTGCCTCCTAATGGATTTAGTGGGAACTGTAACAACACCTAAGGAATATTCTTGCCAAAAATGTTTAACTTGAATTTAGTCATGAAGAAACAATCAGACAAATCCAGACTGTGGGACAGTCTTTAAACTATCTGGACTGGACTCTTCAAAAATTTCTAGGTCATGGAAAAATAAGAAAAGACAGGGGAAATATACTAAATTGAAAGTGATGACCAAATGCAATAGATCAGAGAAATTTAATGGTAATAACTGTTAAATGTAAATTGTTAAATTCATTGTATGATAATACATGAGGTTTTTAAAAAAGATCTTGGAAATTGGAGGACTAGGTTCATTAAGTGCTTAATCAGTTCCCCATTTCTTTAAAATAGTGTTGATAATATTTGTTATGCTTCCCCATAAGATTTCATGAGAACAAAATGAGATAATGTTTGTGAAAATACTACCCATATGGTTATCATCCAATAACCAACTTTTATATTTGTGTGGTATTTTCAAGGTAAAATGTGCTAATCTAATCTACTGATAGTTAACACTATGCTAAAAATCTGGTGGACACTATATCCCATAATACGTTAAAGTACTATTTAGTCCTACCAAAGGAGAGGTCTCTCTGGCTTCTGTCTTTCTGCTTCTCAGTCTCTGTCTGTCTGTCTCTCTCTCTGGAGACAGAGCTCCTGCAAACAAGAGCAGCCCAGCCTGTAAGCAGGGCTTACAGAAGCCTGACAGATGATGTTTCCTGGGTTGTTCCTCCACATACTCAACACACTGATGCCTCTGCTGATTGTCCCTTGGTGCCACCTACGAGGGACAAGCACTTCAGGACACTCCATCTGAAATTCCCAGTCTTCCTTGGTTTGGCAGAACCCAATTTGTTCATCATCAGAACATAACAATGTTCAGCTTTTTAAAATGACAAATTAATTTTAACATGTATCAGTCACTGCTGCCACTTTGTTTATTTGCCATTCTTTATTTTTAGGCCCTGCAGGCATTTTTTTTCACCTGGGAATACTTAGAAAATCAGATAGAAATATTTAACTGATATTTACCTTTCAGTCTCTAAATCTTTAACCAAGGAACATTTCAGAAGTGTGATTTTGGTTGCTACAGATCCATGGCAGCATGCTACATTGATAAATGTTTTGTCGTGCTACACACAGATAACAGAGAATAAAATGTATGACAATAATAAATATCAAGACATGCATATTCACAGCCTCTTTCCTCTCACCTGCTAAGGAATATTTTGGTGTTGTCCATGTAACCTTTTTCCCTTCCTTTAAGTCTGGCCTTAATTAGGTAGAGCAGAATGAAGAGTGTACTCTGTGTGTGTGTGTGTGTGTGTGTGTGTGTGTGTGTGTGTGTGTGTGTGTGTGTGTGTGTGTGTTGGAGCGAAAGATAGATTGGATCCCAGGGAAGAAATGAGATAAAGCATGAGAGTGTTTAAGTTTCTTGGAGAATATTAGTAGAGATTTTAAGGAACAGCTGCTTATGGGGGAGAGACGTTGAAATGACAGATAGGAAAAAGCTACTTTATAAGTTTTGCTCTACATTAAGGACGTATCTGCTCACCACACACACCACACACACCCAGTTTTCTGAAGTAAAGATTTTAATTGCTTTTCGTTATTTTTCGGGACTGTTTTCTCTGAATTTTACGTTATGCTAAGACTGGGCCACAAAAGGCTTGACTTAATTCAGACTACTGAAATAGGAACACCAGGATACATTTTCTATTCTGACATTTTCTATAGACATAAGCTAGTGAGCCCTAATTTTAAGATTATTAAGAAGGTTGTTTTTTACTCCCCCACCAGTTTTACTGAGAAATAATTCGCATACATCACTGTGTAAATTTAAGGCACACAGCATGATAGCTTGATTTACATATATTGTGTGAAGTGATTACCGCAATGGCTCAGCTAACATCATCTCATATAGATACAATAGACAGAAAAGGAAAAAGAAACAAATTCTTGTGATGCAAACTTTTAGGACCCTCTTAACATTTGTACCTCTTGACTACCTTTCCGCAATTCCCCCTCCCCTCATTCTCTGCCTTTGGTAACCACAAGTCTGATCTCTTTTTTATGCATTTAGTTTTTGATTTTTGCTTTTCTAGGTTTCACATATGAGATCATACAGTATTTATCTTTCTCTGTCTGATTTACTTCACTTAACATAATGCCTTCAAGGTCCTAGGAAGGTTTTTTTAAAATCAAATAGGGAAAATGTTAAGGGACGATGCATTTTTTTAAAAAGATGTATATTTGCAGTTTTAATAATCTTGTGAAATTTAGGAAAAACTCTACTATGAAGCATTTAACATTGCCACTCCCCTGAGATCTTCCTGAAATCAGAAACTCTTTTTGCCACAGT
Organism: Lipotes vexillifer; assembly: GCF_000442215.2. Classification (NCBI taxonomy): domain Eukaryota; kingdom Metazoa; phylum Chordata; class Mammalia; order Artiodactyla; family Lipotidae; genus Lipotes; species Lipotes vexillifer. The sequence goes on along the minus strand of NW_006780658.1, from coordinate 2,295,430 downwards.
CTTTCAGCGTGTTTCTTATATCTGTTACTGCACTTAATTCATTCTGCCTAGCTTGTTTTTCAAAGAAATTTCTTACTATAAAAGCAGTATATGTTGGCCTAAATTTATTCTTTTCCCCCCCAGCTTTATTGAAGTATAATTAACAAATAAAATTGTAATATATTTTCTATTATGTATATAATAATATATTAAAGTACACAGCGTGATGATTTGATATCATATACACTATGAAAGTATTCCCACAATCAAGTTAATTAACACATTCTCCATCACCTCACATAGTTACTTTTTTTTGGTGGTGATAGAACATTTAAGGTTTACTCTCTTGGCAGATTTCAAGTATATAATACAGTATTATTAACTGTAGTCACCATGATGTACATTAGATTCTCAGAACTTATTCATGGTATAATTGAAAGTTCGTACCCTTTTACCAACCTCCCCCATCATACCACCACCACCACCCCGCCTTGGCAGCCACCAATCTACTTTCTGTTTCTATGAGTTTGGCTTTTTTAGATTCCACATATAAGTAAGATCATACAGTACTTGTCTTTTGTTTCACTTAGCATAATGCCAAACTCCAGGTTCATCCATGTTATCACAAATGTCAGGATTTCTTTCTTTTCGTGGCTGAATAATATTCCACTGTGTATATATACCACATTCATTCATCAGTGGACACTTATGTTGTTTCCATGTCTTGGCTATTGTGAATAATGTTGTAATGAACATGGGGGTGCAGATATCTCTTCAAGGTAGTGATTTCATTTCATTTGGAGCTACACCTAGAAGTGGGATTGCAGGACCATATGGTAGTTCTATTTTTAATTTAGCTTGGATTTATTTTTTTTTAATTTTTTAAAATTTATTTTTATTGAAGTATAGCTGTTTTACAGTGTTGTGTTAGTTTCAGGTGTACAGCAAAGTGATTCAGTTATACATACATATATATTTTTTGACTCTTTTTTTAATACAGCAGGTTCTTATTAATTATCTATTTTATACATATTAGTGTATGTATGTCAATCCCAATCTCCCAATTCATCTCACCACCACCACCCCATATCTTTTTTTTTAGATTCTTTTAGGTTATTACAAAATATTGAGTATAGTTCCCTGTGCTATACAGTAGGTCCCTGTTGGTTATCTGTTTTATATATAATAGTGTATGTATGTTAATCCCAAACTCCTAATTTATCCCTCCCCCGCCCCCTTTCCCTTTTGGTAACAGTAAGTGTGTTTTCTATGTCTGTGGGTCTATTTCTGTTTTGTATATAAGTTCATTTGTATCATTTTTTTTCTTTTAGATTCCACATATAAGTGATATCATATGATATTTGACTCTGTCTGACTTACTTCACTTAGTATGATCATCTCCAGGTCCATCCATGTTGCTGCAAATGGCATTATTTTATTCTTTTTTATGGCTGAGTAATATTTAGGTTGAATTTATTCTTAATTGAGCTCATTAAAGACAGAGGCCATACCTTATTTATAAAACAATATCATGGCAATTAACAGCACAGGCCTTGAAGTCAGACACCTGAGTTTAAATCTTGGCTCTGCTGCTCCTCACTTAAAATACCAAATAGTTTTCTGGGGTTGTTACTATAGTGTAACTTTGTTTAGTCTCAGTACTCTTATCTGTAAAATTGAGATAATTATAGCTATTTCTCTCAGGGCAGTTGTGAACATTAAATGAAAAGATGTATGAAAGCATTTAACAGAATTCCTGGCACACACGGTATTCAACCAATGGTAACTATAATTAACTATATGCCTACTTTATTATTTGAATCCCTACCATGTAGCACAGATACATGTGAACATGTGATACAGCTGAACAACAAATCATGGCTAAGGTGAGAGAAGAAAACCACGGAGGAATCCACGGGCTGGCAACCTTGCTTTACTATACCTTTATTTTTCTCTGTGACCTTAATATTTGGAGTCCCAGGGTGTGTAGTGGGGTTTGGGGGCATGCTTCTAGCCCAGATGAGCCTTGCTGGACGTGGGCTAGGAGGAAAGAGTGTCTTCTGTTAGTACCAGGGCCTCCCTGGGTGTTCTGAGCCTCTCAGGGGAATTGCAATTCAATCTCCAGTTCCTTCTCCCCTCCTTGCCTCACCCCACAGTGTCTCTGGAGAGTCTCCTGGTGATGGGAACTTCCACTGACTAACCTGCACCTTCAGTGAGGTCCCCAGGAGTTGGGGACTCTCTTAAACACCACCTCCTGCACGAAGCACTTCTTATTTCTCCAGGTCAGAAAGAATTTCTCCTGTTATAGCACTTAGTACTTATTCCCCTGTTCTAGCTACTGGCTTTGTGTTGTTTCCCCTGTGAATTGCTAGGTGTCTGAGAGCAAAGTCTGGCTCTGGTTCCTGTTTGATCAGTACAGTGAGCTGTACATATGTTCCCAAGTAATAACTGTTATATTGAATTTTACTGAAGCCGGTCTTGGGATTGCAGCGTCCAGCTGAGCAATAAGCCCAGACCTTGCCCTAAAATCTAAGGTGCTACCCTGATCCCAGAGCTTTAAGATACAAACTTCTCCTCCCTATAGGAGAACACAGCCTCTGGGCAATTAACAGCCTAGAGCTCATTATTTGACTCATTGTAAGAAGTTCCTAGCAATAGATTTCTAAAAGCTAGCAGTAATGCAGAAAAAAACAAAAACAAAAACCCTTTATTTAGGTGATAGGGATTTATAAAATATTAACATCAAACATTTTCCTCTTCATAATTTAAAGTTCGGTTTTTTTACACCACCCAGCTATCACACAGGAGCATGGTGGAAATTCAATACCTGTAACAGCTGGAAACAGTCTGAAAGAATTCTGACTCTATTAGCAGAAGAATTCTGACTCTGTTACTTAAACTTTGTTCCAGTAGTCATATAAAAATAATAAGGCAAGAATTTATTTGGTCTCAAATATGATTATTCTGAATCATCCAACATGCACGAAATTGTAAAATTTTCATTCTCAATTATCATTACTACATAGTTTGCTAAAGTGCCTGGCCCCAAATAATATTTTCTAGATGTTATTCTGAGTTGTTTAATGGAATTTAGCTGAAATAACATTTCAGGAAAAGTTTGCCAACTCGGCAACTTGCTTTTCTTACTTGGCCTGGAGAAAAAATTACCCTTTCAACTTCATCAGCATCTCTTTCCCCACTTGGGCCTCAGTTCTGCTTGAAGAATGCTAATATGTCTCCTCTTGATTTCATGTGGCTTTTCACAAATCCAGTTAACTTCCGGAACCCCTCCATCAGCCCGTCCCCGGTGGCAGCACAGCAGGGCTGCACGTACCAATTCCGGTCACTGCAGAGTTGCTTCACTTTGAACATTCTGGTGATGTCCTCGGCACTCAGAGCACCAGGCACGTCTTGTTTGTTGACTAACAGGATAACAGGCACATTTTTAATGTGCTCATTCTTCAAAATCTGCTCAAACTCTCTCCTGGAGTCTTCCAGTCGCTGTGTATCTGTACTGTCCACAACATATACCAGCCCATCGGTGTTCTCACAGTAGAGGCCCCACACAGTTCTCATTTTTTCCTGTCCTCCAACAGGAAACACCCTTTTCCAACTCAATCATCTCCACGTTGAAACCTACTGTTGGGATGGTCACAATACCCTCAGCAAGCTTTAATTTGTAAAGGAGAGTAGACTTCCCAGCAGCGTCAAGTCCCAGAAGAAGAATTCGGGCTTGCTTGGCTTTGGGGTTTTTAGAATTCAATAGACCCATTTTAGGCTTTTTTTTTTTTCTTTGAAGACCTTTTCTTTTGGCTGGAGCCAGTGTTTCCTCTTCAGGTCTTGCATGAAAATGTTAAGAGGAAAGAAGAAAGCAAATGCTTCATGTTATAGTCTAAGAATAGGAACTTGCGTGCATTTATGTTGTAGCTTATCAACTTGATTATGGGCAAGCAGTGTTTCATTTGCAGTCCCAACCAATCCTGAGGAATCTGCGATGTGAGTAACCAGCCAGTGTCATAGGAGCTCAAAGGGGAAATTCTTTGTGAGTGAGTAGGACTTAGGAGGGGCCTGCCTGTGTGACACTGCAGCTTGTTCTTTTCCAGATGTTGGAAGTCTAGGGTAATCAAAGGTTTGGATACGCACGGGAACATGGTTTGGTAGCGGCATAAAAACTTAACTTTACAAGTGGTTTGTAGAAATTCTCTAGTTGTTTGACTATTTATCTTATCCCAGTTGTAAATAAGTAACCAGACTTCTGAAGCCATGAAGAGAGAGTTTACCTCACACTGCCCTGAGCAGTATCTTTAGTACTTTCCAGATTGCTCAGTAGGAAACTTTAAACCATCCAAAGTTATCTGAACCTTACTCCCATAATCATATAGAGAATCACTTCTTTAATCTTCTAAATAGAAAATTTACACTATTCACAAGACCAAATTTACAGGAGGGGGAAGTTTGTAACACAAACACTTTTAAAATTAAGCAGTCTGATTAAAGGTGGCGAATGAATATATTTATCTCCTCTCCTCAAGACTCCACCAAAATGATGGTAAAGGAATAAAAAGAACATATAAACTCATATCTAGAGCAGGAGAGTCCATCAGAGGGTGAGAGATTTCAACAAAATTCTGGAACGTGGAACATAGATAGAAGATGAATGGTAACTTATGCAGCAGGATAAAGCTGAGGCTTGGAGTACTGATACACAGGATACAGAGGGAAGGGGCAAAATGAGCAACTAAAAAACAGGGGGTTAACTGAAAGTCTGAATAAGGAACAGAAAACACACACACACACACACCTCTGCTGGGTGACAATTCAGAGTGAGATGTTACACCCTGGGCCAAAAAAAAAATCTTTTCTAAAGAAATTGTATGATGTCAGAGAAGAGACCTTCATGTTTTGACAGTTGGGAGTTTCCACCTCATAATGCCTAATTCAACATTTAGTTAACCTATAGCCAACCTGGCAGTTGGCAAACCTCACTCATGTACATGGAGTTCCTAGTCAGTTTTCAGTGCACAGAGGTTTTCATACTTAATACATAACATGCCTCTAATATAATGAAAGACCAAGATAAAAATAAGAAGGTTTTAAGAAAGCTTTAACAGAGGTAATGCAGGGAACAGAAGAAAATGTTCAATAAGTTCTAATTAATATTTCCATAGAGATTTGCAAAGATATTGCATCCATAAAACAAGAAATGGATGCTATTTAAAAAGCCGCTCAAAAAACAAAAACAGGACTCGTGAAAATTAAAAACATGGTTTCCAAAATTTAAAAAGATCAATAATAGGTTAGAAGAAAATCCAGAAGTTTCAAAGTCTGACTTATAGGACTTTATTCCAGAAAGAACAGAAAATATGCAAAGAGGAAATTATCAAAGAAACAACATAAGACTATTTTTCAAAGCTAAAGAATAAACTCTCCAGACTGAAACGTTTCCCTCAACGCTTAGCAAGTTGATCTTAATTTTTTTTTAAACTGTAAAAAAAAAAAAAGTCTATATATTTATTTATTTGGCTGTGCCGGGTCTTAGCCGCAGCACACGGGATCCTTGTTGGGGCATGCAGGATCTTTAGTTGCGGCTTGCGAACTCTTAGTTGCAGCATGTGGGATCTAGTTCCCTGACCAGGGATTGAACCCCGGCCCCCTGCACTGGGAGCACAGACTCCCAGCCACTGGACCACCAGGGAGGTCCCAGCAAGTTGATTTTTAAAAGAGCTATATATACTAAGGCATAAAATAGACATGTTTTATTTTTAGTTAAACTAAAATTCTATTTTTTAAATTAAGTAGACTATTCTGGGTGTAGAAAGTACACTTATGAAGAAATTATGTAAACCTTTAAAAAACTATTAAATTCTTAACCAACTCCCTGTATCTCAGAAACCAGAGATAGCATTTTCATTCATTTATTCATCCATCCATTTATTTAGCAAATGTATATATTGATTGCCTACTGTGTGAACTACCATGTGCTAGATTCCAGGGAGGACGCAAAGGTAAATTAGACCTTCCCTTAGGTGGCTTTCATTGAGGAGAAGTTTAAAGATATGTGAATAAAAATAATAACACAAAGTTTTAAAAAATGTAAATGCTATAAGAAGAAAAAAGCTAACATATTCTAGAAATTCAAAGATTACTTCAGGATGGAGGGCATCAGGGTGATCACCCTAGAGAAGGTTCAACCTCAAACCAGGCCTTCTAGAGATAGGGTAGGGGAAGGGTATATTAAAGAGATGGTCTGTGTAAGCAGTCTCAGAAATGGGAAAACATAGAATGTGTATGGAAAAACAACAGGATACAAGTATGCACATGTAGTGGGGTTTTTTTCCTATAAACGTTTAACTATCATGAGAAAACCATCAGACAAATCTTGATTGTAGGACATGCTACAAGACAACAGACCTGAACTCTAAAATATGTCCATGCCCTGAAAGGCAGAAGAAAAAAAAGGAACGGAAGAAGAATGATCTAAATTAAGATATATTTAAGATACGTGTTTGGATCCTTTGTTCAAAAAAATTGATTATTACTATAATTGGGGACATTTGATGATGATATTATTATATATATGAACTATATATTAGATGATGTTATTTATCAATGCTAAATTTCTTTTTTTTTAATTTTTAAAAATTTATTTTGGCTGCGTTGGGTCTTCGCTGCGTGCAGGCTTCCTCTAGTTGCAGCGAGTGGGGGCTACTCTTCTTTGCGGTGGTGGGCTTCTCATTGCAGTGGCTTCTCTTGTTGTGGAGCACAGGCTCTAGGCGCACGGGCTTCAGTAGTTGCAGCACATGGGCTCAGTAGTTGCGGCATGCCAGCCCTAGAACACACGGGCTTCAGTAGTTGTGGCGCTCGGGCTCAGTAGTTGTGGCACACAGTCTCCACAGCGTGTGGGATCTTCCCAGACCAGGGATCGAACCCATGTCCCCTGCATTGGAAGGCGGATTCTTAACCACTGCATCACCAGGGAAGTCCAATGCTAAATTTCTTGAGTGCAATGAGGATATTGTAGTTATATGAGAGGATGTCCTTGTTCTAAAGAGATATATGTTAAAGTACTTAGGGGTGATATCAGCAAGTTAATTTCAATTGGTTCAGCGTGCGCCACACACACCCACACACACACACACACATCAGAAATATGGCAAAGGTCAGCAATTGGTAGTTTATGTGAGGGGATTTGGGTGTTCACTGTACTAAACTCTCCTGTAGGTTTGAAAATGTTCAAAATAACATGTAGAAAAAAAGAATATAATTGAAATAAGCTAATCAAACTAGGCTGCAGTCTGCAGTAATGTAGAGAATTATTCAGCTTACACATGTGGTAAGACCATGTTTCCCAAGATGAATTTAGGGACTGTGCACTACCACGTGGGCTCTTCTCTGTCCATCTCTGGACTTTCAATAAATTGAATTTTAAAGGAAAAGGTTTAACACATTTCATTTTAAACTTGATACAGTCTTTATGAGATCCACTGTCCATACCGGGGTAATACTTTAATTTGTTTTGTCTATAATGAGGATAATCATACATATATATGCCTTCACTCTGTTTCCCATTTGACCAATTATACCTTGTTTTCAGGATAGTCAACCAGATGAGGGGTTAAATTCTGGATGAATATTATATCCAAATGAAAATACGACTCTCTTTTCTGTAAAAGGGAGTAATTTCTTTCTCAATGTTAATTTTCCTGAAAAATTCTACAAATGTTTCAACGTCCTTTTCTACTGTCTTACAACATTTATGGATTCATTTGTCCTGGCCAAACCTGAGGGAAGGCAAGGTGTTTGTTTTCTGTGAATCATTTCGAGATTATGCAAATAAAGGCAGGATTGTGAGAGGGTTACTGGCAAGCTCTGTGGTATCATAGGAAATTTGTTTTACAATACAGGAATGAAAGAAACATTTTTTTTAAACTTCTTACCTTGGAGATGGGAAGCAAAAAGCCCTTACTTAGAAACTCAACCGTGTACTGACAAAGTAAAGATATAGAAACTCATCTCTTGGAAGAAAGTGGCAACTTATTCAATTAACTTTATTTTTTATAATTTAGGAAGAAAGAATGGGGAGGTCGTTGTGTGACTTGCTTAGTTTACGCAGACTTGGAACATGCCTGTTTTCCCTATAATAACTTTTTGTTTGGTCTTTTTAAAAATGAACTTTTAGAAAATGGAAGTATAACATACATAGAGAAAAATGCAAAAATCATAAATGTACAGCTCAGTGAGTCACAAATTGAAAACATCCATGTATATACTGGTGATACCAGGCTTAATTTTTAATTTTCCATTTTTGTTGCAAGTAAAAATTCTAGACCTCAAGCATTTCTACACTCAGTTGTCAGAAATATACTCTGTTCTCGAACATGTAATGAGAACAACAGGTACTCATTATCCTAGTTGAGATTCTTTGGTGCTGTGAAAAATGATATTCCAATCCACGAAGCTTTTCCAAGTGCCGTTTTTTTCCCAGGACAGAACCAGAACTTTCATGCACATCACCAAATGTGGAGCATATGGGTAGACCACTGGATCTGAGTTCAAATCTAGCCTCTGGCACTTACTGAGTGCTGAATGGTGACAAAACCAGGGATGTTGTGATAGCTTATTATATTACATATAATAAATGTGAAAACAAATATCACAGAACCTGGCACATGATTGATGTGAATTTTCTTCCTCTCCTCTCACAAGTTTTGTATATAGCTAACATTTAAAAATACCTGCAGGGCTTCCCTGGTGGCGCAGTGGTTGAGAGTCCGCCTGCCGATGCAGGGGATACGGGTTCGTGCCCCGGTCCGGGAGGATCCCACGTGCCGCGGAGCGGCTGGGCCCGTGAGCCATGGCCGCTGAGCCTGCGCGTCTGGAGCCTGTGCTCCGCAACGGGAGAGGCCACAACAGTGAGAGGCCCGCGTACCGTAAAAAAAAAAAATAAAAAAAATAAAAATACCTGCAATTCTTACTTATCATGATAATCATTTCATGACATATGTAGGTCAAACCATTATGCTGCACACCTTAAACTTGTATAGTACTGTATGTCAGTTATGTATCAATAAAACTGGGAGAAAAAAATTACCTGCAACTCTTGGTTCTGGAGAACCTAGGGGCAGGACAGGAATAAAGACGCAGACGTGGAGAATGGACTTGAGGACACGGGGAGGGGGAAGGGTAGGCTGGGACGAAGTGAAAGAGTGGCATTGTCATATATACACTACCAAATGTAAAACAGATAGCTAGTGGGAAGCAGCCGCATAGCACAGGGAGATCAGCTCAGTGCTTTGTGACCACCTAGAGGGGTGGGATAGGGAGGGTGGGAGGGAGATGCAAGAGGGAGGGGATATGGGGATACACGTATATGTATATGTATAGCTGATTCACTTTGTTATAAAGCAGAAACTAATACACCATTGTAAAGCAATTAGTTATACTCCAATAAAGATGTTAAGAAAAAAAAAAAACCTGCAACTCTTAACCTTTTCCAGACAAGGAACAATTTGGTGATTACCATCAGAGTACTGTATTCCCTTAGCAGAATAAAGCACTGTGTGCTGAACCCCTTCTCCAGCACGCCAACGTTGTTATCCCCCTTCTCCCAAGTAAGATTAAAATGAACAAGGATACAATACAATACAATTAAAATGAACAGAGAGACCGTCTGAGGGCTGTGTCTGGAACTTGGAAGGGGCATTCACTCATTTGCCTTGGTGAAGACAGGCATTTATATAAGGACAGATGACGCAGATATCTTTGGCCCCAGCTACATGTGAAGCTCTCAGTATCCTCTGTCTGCCCAGCCAGTGGCAAGGGGATCCCAAAGAACTGGGCCATGCAACCTGACCACCATGAACCGAAGTGGTTCCTTTTCATGACAGTGATCCAAATCATAGGTTTGCATAGGTATGCAAATTCTTTTAAAAATTATTTTAAGGTCTCCATTCTTTACAGCCTTTCATTTCTCTTCTAACAGTAAACTTGTGATTATTCATTCAATATTTATTGGGTACACATGAAATGGCAAGCACTATTTGCTGTGAACAGAATAACAGATTCACCCTTTAAGAAGTAACTGAGGGTTGAACCATTTAAAAAGTATATATTTAAAAAATGCTCTACATTACAATCTTGCTATTTAAAAAAGTATTTTATTATAAAAACAATATTAGGGCTTCCCTGGTGGTGCAGTGGTTGAGAGTCCGCCTGCCGATGCAGGGGACACGGGTTCGTGCCCCGGTCCGGGAAGATCCCACATGCCGCGGAGCGGCTGGGCCCGTGAGCAATGGCCGCTGAGCCTGCGCGTCTGGAGCCTGAGCTCCGCAACAGGAGAGGCCACAACAGTGAGAGGCCCGCATACCGCAAAAAAACAAACAAACAAAAAAAAACAATATTAAGAAAATTTTAAATCATCTGAAACATTTAAAAATGTAATGTGACTAGGAATTTACTTTTGTCTATTTTCTTTCTGTCTTTATGTACATATATAATTTTGATACGCTTTATTCATCAAGCTTGTATTGAGCACATACTATATCTGGATTTAATGCAAGACACTGGTGATATGGATGCAATCAAAACAGTCTCCATTTTCAAGGAGGTAGTAGTCTAATGAGGGAGACAGATACATGGCATGCATATTGCTATAAAGTAACAGAACCTTAAGGAAGCACAGAAGTCATCAAAAAGAAGGGTGAAATAGCACATTGTATCCAGGGAACTGGAAGCAGTTCCATAAGTGGAGTTGAGAAGTGTGAGGACAGCAGAGTAAGAGGAGGGGAGGCTGCAGGTCAGTGTCCAGCAAGCATGGCTCATGCCTGGGGTGCCCACATCATTTATCATCCTGGACCGTTTTGAAAGTGGAGGGGGTGCCAGTCATGAATATACCAGAAAACACGTGTAAACAGGACAGTTCTGGAATAACTAGGCTATATGGTCACCCTAATATAGGTCACATGAGACTTGCCCGGCTTCATGCGAGGACACTTGAGCTGGTTTCAGGATGAAGGATCAGAGTGCCAGGTCTGCATAGCTACTTCTCAGATACTTCCACTGTCACTCGATGACATTCTCCTTTCCAGTTTTTTAGAGAATAAACTAAGAAATCAAAGTTGTACACTGGAGAAAGCTGAATCATAAGCTGTCAGTGAGGGAAACCAAAATGGGAAACCTACTTCATGCAGCAGAATCAGCCCTCAAAGACTCAGAAATAGACAGTATCAAGCCAGAAACTACGGTAAAGGAAGATAATTAAAAAGCTGAGACCTTGTCATTAGAGTTGACAGGTAAAATACAGGACACCTAGATAAGTGTGAATTTCAAGTGAACAATGAATAACTTTTTAGTAGGAGTATGTTCCAAATATTGTACAGGATATACCTATAATAAAAAAGCATTCATTGCTCTCCCCCTCCTCCTCCCCCTCCTCCCCTCCTCCTCCTCCCCTCCTCCCATTTATTCTCAGTCTCAGTTATTATCATTTTTTCTTTTCCATATAAGCATTTAAGTCTGTAAATTCCCCCAAAGTATCACTTTAATTGCATGCCACACATTTTTTACTATTTTTCTAATTACCATTATAATTTTTTTCTTTGATCCATCAGTTATTTAGAAGTATTTTTCTAAATTTGCAAATCTATAAAAGTTTTAAGTTATTATTTATTATTTATTTCTAACTTAATTTTATTGTGGTCAAAAATACTGGTTCTTGGACAATTATTGAGATACTTTATGTCCTAGTATATGGTCATTTTTTGTCAAAGTTCCACATACATTTGGAAAGAATGTGTATTCTCTAATAATTGAGTACAATATTCTGTATCTATTAGGCCAAGTTTTATAATTGTTTATTCAGATCTTGTCTGCTTGAACTATTGATCAAAGAAGGAAGAGTGTTAAAATCTTCAACAGTGACATGACCATTTCTTCTTGAACTTTTGACGATTTTTGCATCCCATATGTTGAAGCTATCTTTAGTGCTGACAGGTGTAAAATTTTTATATCTCGTGATTGGACTGAATTTTTTTTCAATAGGTAGTGACCTATTTGATCTCTAATAATATATATATATTATATATATATATATAATACATAATATATATATATTATATATAATATATATATATATTTTTTTGAAGTGCAAGATGTTAACATACTTTTAAAGTCTCACTGTCGTGGCCTCTCCCGTTGCGGAGCACAGGCTCCGGACGCACAGGCTCAGCGGCCATGGCTCACGGGCCCAGCCGCTCCGCGGCATGTGGGATCTTCCCGGACCGGGGCACGAACCCGTGTCCCCTACATCGGCAGGCGGGCTCTCAACCACTGTGCCACCAGGGAAGCCCTCTAGTAATTTTTTTTTTCTTGAAGTTGAATTTGTCTGTTTCTAATATAGCCATCTCAGTTTCCTTTTGGTTAGTGTTTACTTGCCTTCCTTTCAACCTTTCTGTGTTCTTATGGTGAGATGTGTCTCTTCTTAATAGCAAAGAGTTGAACTTTTAAAAATTCAGTTGACACTTTTTGACTACATTAGAAGAATGTAGTTTCTTGATACTGATTGTGATTTATTTATCATTTTATTTTTATATTTTCTGTTTACCCCACTTTTCAATGTTTTTACTCTTTTCTTTGTTTTAGTTGAGTATACTTTTTCTTTCCCTTATTCTTTTTTCACCTTTATTGGTTTGGAAAGTATGGAACCTAACTGTACTTTTTAATGGTTACTGAGGTAGGCAGAATTCTGAGATAGTCCCCCAAACTCCCATCCTGTCATTTATAATTCCCTTTCTATGAGTGTGGATGGGACTATGAATATAATGGATATTACTGTCTTGATTAAGTCATATGGCAAAGGTGAAGGAATTTTGAAAGTATAGGTTCCACTTTAGTTGATTTTGATTTGATCAAAAGGGAATTTACCCTGGGTGAGCTTGACCTAATCAGGAGAACCCTTAAGAGGGACTGGGCCCTTCCAGAAAAGGGAAATTTGAAGCAGCAGATTTATCTTGCTGGCCTGGAAAAACACAAGCAGTCATATTGTGACTTGCCTAGTGGGCAGCCACTGGTAGCTGAGGCCTCTGGCCTACAACCACAAGAAACTGAATTCTGTCAGTAACCTGAATGAGCTGGGAAAGGACTCTGAGCTCCAGATGAGAAACCCAGCCTGGCCAACACTTTGACTGCAGCCTTGTGAGACCCTGAGCAAAGGATTCCACTATGCCATGCCTGATATCCTGACCCACAGAAGCTGAGAAACAGAAATATATATTATTCTAAGCTGCTAAATTTGTGGGAATTTGCTATATAGCAATTCATATGAATGAATATAGTTACCTTAGAAATTTTAATATTTATATTTAACTTAATGTCTGAAGAATAATCAACGTGGTTATCCACATTTAGGAAAAAAAAGAACCTTAGAATGTTTTAACTCCCTTTACCACTCTTTCATTATACATTCTGTTGTTGTCTAGGTGTGTCTAGCTTAACTTTTTTAACCGTCAAAGTAAACAGTATCATTGGTTTATTCAGTAAATGTTTGCTTAGATTTATCTACATGTTTACCATATTCTTTGCTCACCATTTCTTCTTACACTCAGACTTTCTCCTGTGCTTATTATCCCTCATCCTGAAGTACGTTCTCTAGAAGATCTTAGAATAAAGGTTTGCTGTAATAAAAGCTCTCAATTTTTTCCATCAGAAATTAACTTTATTTTAACCTCAGTTTGAAAGATAATTTTCTGTATATAATAGTATATTTTGACATTTATCTTCTCTCAGCACATTAAATGTACCATTCCACTGTCTTCTGGCTTCCTTTGTTGCAGTGGGAAAATCTATCAGTTTAAATACAGTTCCTTTATAGATAACACTGTCTTTTTCTCTAGATGCTTCTAATATAGTCTCCTTGCTTTGGATATTTTAAAATTTCACTATAATATGGCTAAGTGTGGATTTTGTTTTATTTATTGTTTGTAATTCTTTCTGTTTTCTGAATCTGTATATTGGTATTTCTCATCACTAGGGAAGAAGAAATTCTCTCCTCAAATTTCAGGATTTCTCAGCCATTATCTCTTCAAATAGTATAAATTCTCCCTTCATCTTTGTTGTCTCCTCATGGAACTGCAGTGTGTTGGAACTTCTCTCTGTGTGTCCTCTATGTCTCTTAATATTTCTTTTGTAGTTTTATTCTTTGTCTTCTTCTGAATTTGTTGTAATTTCCTCCAATCTGTCATGTATTGTCTCTTCAAATGTGCCTAATCTACTCTTTAAGCTTTCCATTAAATTTCTAATTTCAATTATTATATTTTTAATATGTAGAAATTCTATTTGGTTCTTTTTCAAATCTGGCCAATTCTGATAGCTTATAGTTTGGCATTCTTCTAATAATCTTTTAAAATTTTTCTTTAAATACATTAAAATACTTATATTTTATTCTATACCAGACCATTCCATTATTTGAAGATTTTAATGCTTGACTCTGCAGTATGTTACTTCTGCTATTTCCTCATGCATCTAAAGTCATATTCCTTGAAAATGTATATGTAGATTTGAATTTAACAAGTATTCTTTTGAGGAGGGTTTGGATTTTTTTCCTGTACATATTAGAGATACTCCCAACTACATTTTTGGCTTGGGGCTTTTTCGGAATGTACAGATAGTATGAATTCCGGTTCTAAACACATGTGAAAGTAGGCTTATGATTAAGAATTCTCAGGCCTTTTTCTTCTTTGTTCAGCTCTGCAGAGAGTCCAAGTGAGATTGGCAAATATCACCACTAACACTCTCTTGGGTGGGATTTTTCTAATTCAGCCACTGAAAGAGTCATCCTTGAAGGTACCCTATTCTAGCTCCCACCTTGCTTTGGACCCCAGTTTTCTCTTCAGCCCTGGTACACTGAGCCCATTAAAACTTGGGCCATTGACCACTAAGGATCACATAAACACTCAGGGCTTTGCCTAACCCTGCAGATTTTGCTTTCTTTTTCCCCAACCTCTGAAAAATTCCCTTAATTTCTCACCAGCTCAGCCTCAGACGAACATACATAAAAAGTTTTTGTTTGTTTTGATATTTTATATGGCGTTTTTACATGTGCTATACTGGGAAGGATTTTACTTAAGTCCTAGTTCATCATATTTCTAGAAATTCTTTAAATTTTTAGTGAGAATGTACTCATATTTTAGAATTTTAAAGACATATTTAAGATATATTAAAATATTAGAAGAAAATGTTGAAGAACATGTTAATAACATTGGTGATATATAGCCTTCTTAAGCTAAAATTCCCAGAATTATAAAGCCTATAAAGAATTAATATTGATTAATATATTAAACTGAATAAGCATTTAACATTTTTGTATGCAAACACCTTAAACAAAATCAAAAGACCAAAAGAGCTATAGAAAATATTAATAATGTATAATGAAAGTTTCATATACATAATACATAATGAATTCATACAAGTCAATAAAAAAGACACACAGACGAATTAGAAAATGAGCAAAGGACATGAACAGACAATTCATAAGAGGATATACAAATGGTCAAATATTACGTAAAATTATGCTGGATGTCACTGGTCACCAGAGACCTTAAAGTAGTATCTTAAAATAGTAAGATACCATTTTTCACCCATCAGATGACAATTGATAGTATGTTAGACTGAATCACTATTGGGGGAGTACAAATTGATACCTGCCTTTTGGAGGGTAGTTTGGCAATATATCTATTAAAATTTTAAATATATTATTTTGGGGAATTTTGAACTAATGGTTAGAGGATATACCCACTCCTGACAAATCCTCAGTAATTAATATTTTCTTTATATAAGTCAGTGAGTGAAAAAGTTCTGAACTCCAAGAGACAGATATCAGAAAAGTTTTTCAGAGAAATCACTTTATTTCCTTCTCAAGATAATATTAAGTGTTTAGATAGTACTCACTCTGGTTTCTCACCACTCAGATAGTAAGGTTTTCCACATTAACTGTTGAACTGTGTCCGTGGAACAGATACAAGTCTTGAGATCTATTACCTTGGCTATGACCTGATGACTGATTCTCTTGATATGACTCACCTTCCCCTTCTTGAGCAAGATTATAGACAGTAATGACTTATAACAACATTTCCTTTCTCATTGGACGTACTGAAGGCAGCTTCCCCTGTTCATTGACAGAGGTATCACAAAGTAGCAGGGATGAAAAAATCTTCAAGACACAATGCAAATGCATGGGAAAGGGCTCGGAAGGATATTTTCCATACTGCTATGCTGTGGAAGAAGATAGCCACAGGATGTCAAAGGGAAGTTAAAGGACATCATATGGTTTCTATCTATGGTCATACAACTTACATAAATTATCTCCTTGGACAGGAACAGTCTGAGTCTTGCTGCGTCATTCTGCCCTAGTACATTTTAGCAAGTCTATTTGGTTTACAAGCAAGGAAACATTGTATGGCAAATGGCCAAGAAAGCCTCTTCCTCAGGATATTCCCCAGAATCTACATGTACCCTTTAACCTAGCAAGTCAATCTCTAAGGATCTATCATTAAAAAACACTTGCACATGTATCCAAAGAAGCATGTAAATAAATGGATGTTCATCACTGTTTATAACAGTGAAAAATTGCAAATGGACTATATGATCATCAATAGAGAAGTTAAATATATTTTAAATGTATTTTGGTTCCTCTGTGCTACAGAATGCTTGCAGCAGCTAAAAGAACAAGGAAGATGTATGCATAGTGACATAAAAGGATATCAATCAATTCAGTGGAAAAAAACAAAAGCAAGTTGCTGAGCAGTACACAACAGCATAAAGTTATTTAGTTTAAATATGTATATTAATATATATTAGTACACACACACACACACACACACACACACACATATATATTTTAGTAGATAGATAATGCATATATAAAAATACATGGGAGGGGGGCCTCCCTGGTGGCGCAGTGGTTGAGAGTGTGCCTGCCGATGCAGGGGACACGGGTTCGTGCCCCGGTCCGGGAAGATCCCACATGCCGCGAAGCAGCTGGGCCCGTGAGCCATGGCCGCTGAGCCTGCGCGTCCGGAGCCTGTGCTCTGCAACGGGAGAGGCCTCAACAGTGAGACGCCCACGTACCGCAAAAAAAAAAAAAAACAAAAACATGGGAAAAGGGGCGGAAGCTATTCCCACACTGCTATGCAATGGAGATTACCATGGAGTGGTTACGGGCTTTTACAGTCGCTTTGTGTTATTTTATCATGTTATATTGATAATATTTTCATGTAGTACTTAGGTAATTCAACAGTTTTTAAAATAATTTGTTTTTATGAAGAAGAGGAGGGGTTGTTTAAGATTAAAGGAGCTGGAGGGGGATGCTTGATCTGTGTCCAGGCCAGCAGAGATAAGAGGTAAGAGAAAGTCTGAAGTGCGGATTTGAGGGCAGAACTTGGTGGAGTCGTTCATTCATTTTGTTTCATTCCAAAAACTTTTATTGTGCATCTACTATATTATATACAAGGTATTGAGCAAAGGAATATTCAGAAATAAAAGTTATAATGTCCTGCTCTCCAGAGGTTCACAGAGAAGTAAACATATATTCATAATGCAGTGAGATGAGCAGTAAGACCCAGTTACGCCTGGTGAATCAGAAAAATACAAAGGATGGGAGAAGCCTCCTGTGTCCATCCATGTACAAGAGTTGGCTTTCTGGCCTTCCACTGTCCCCCAGTGACCACTATGTATACTGCCATGGTTGGAAGCCAAGACTGACCCTGTGTGTGCCATGTGCGTTACATCAAGAATGATAGGAATTCTAACTAAGTAGGATCTGTGCTGAGGGTGAACAACAAGGTATCCTCCATAACTAACAAAACTTTCTGAGCTATAATGACATGGACAACAGGGTTTTAGTACCTTTAGCCATTTCTCTTCACCATTACCGTGCCCTTTCTGTGATACTTTCAATTTCTTAAACAGTATATAATATCTTTCATTATTAAATTAAAGACCTGAAATTTTTAATGCAAATGCTATCTGAAAGCTATTCACACTGAAATATACATAATCAATTTGTAGGCAACAAATGAACAAATTAATGAATGACCAAATAAACGAAATCAGATCCTTCCAAAACTTGATAAAATGGGGAAAGGGGGAAAAGTACTGAATAACTGCTATAGCAGATTGATATTATGGTATAAACCATATACTTTTCATTTTCCATACTTCCCATTTGTTCTGTGACCTCTTCCTCAACTTCAGGCAGCAGAGGGTAGCTCCTTCTGTGGCCTTGGGAAAGGAAGGCACAACAGAGAACAGAGAACTAAAGAGTCCATTTTCACTCAGCTCTTGAGTTTAAAACTAGATTTTAAAAATTCCTGGCACAGACAGTAGATTAAGAGAAAGGGTTTTTAAGGATCAAAAGATAAAACGAATGCCATAAACATTTGATTTTTAAAGAAGACATGATATCAGAATGAGTTGTCCTTCCTGTATTAGTCTGCTAGGGCTGCCTTAACAGAATACCATAGACTAGGTACCATATAACAGAATACCATAGACAGAAACTGATTATCCCACAGTTCTGGAGGCTGCAAGTCCCAGATCAATGTGCCGGCAGGGTTAGTTTCTGGTGAGGCCTCTATTCCTGGCTTGTAAACTGATGCCTTCTCACTATGTCCTTAGCTGGTCTTTCTTCTGTCTGTGCCTTCCTGATGTTTCTTCCTTTCTTATATGGACACCAATCCTATTGGATTAGACCCCCACCCTTATGACCTCATTAAACACTAATTACCCCCTTAAAGGTCTTATCTCCAAATACAGTTACCTTGTCCAAAAGAAATACAATGCAATTTAAATTTTCTAGTAGCTACATTTTTTAAAGTACAAAGAAAGAGTGAAATTAATTGTAACACTATCTTATATTTAATTCAACATATCCAAAACATTATAATTTCAACATGTATGTAAGCTATACTAAAAATATTAATGAGATATTTTACAATATCTCCTTCAAACTAAGTCTTTGAAATTGGTGTGCATTTTCACTTTGGGTACATGGCATTTTGGACTGGCTACATTGTAAGAGCTCAGTAACCACATATGACTAGTAGATACTATAGTGTTAGATAATCTCCAAGCTGAAGAGAGAGAAGGGTCAAATTAGAGAGCAAGGGAGAGTGGCTCAAGATATGGCTGAGGTCCCAGGGGCAGGGGGCGTGGGGGGGAGTCACGATGACTGACAGAATCCTCAAAGAGGTTTGGGGATCTGAGAGCAGAAGGACCTGTGTTCACTTCTCAGATGGGACCAAGGTAAACAGGAACAGGTAGAAGTAGCAACCAGATGTGTCTAAGACAGCCCCCCAAGTCTCCAGAGTGTCACTGGAGGACATCCAAGTTTCCCAATCCCTAAGAGAGGTGGAGACGTGGCTCAGGGAGGATCACCACAGTCAAGATAAGGAGCTGCTATAGCAGGACTGATGACTGGGGACCATGGGAATGTAGACATGAGCAGTGAGTGTCAACAGAAAGGGGCACTGGTGAACCTGACACTTCACCTTGTGTCCCCTAGAACTTAGATGCCACTCTGGGGAGATGGGGTGGGGTGGGGGAGGGGAGTTCTGAATCCATGGAATTTACCAGAAATGATGAAAAAACTCAGATACAAGCTTATCTGCAATCTACTGAACTATATTTCCACTATCAGGCAGAAAAGAAGCTTGAAATAACAACTTAAGTTTAGTGATAGGTTTTTTTAAAATTATTTATTTATTTATTTATTTATTTTGGGCTGCGTTGGGTCTTTGCACGCAGGCTTTCTCTAGTTGCCGCGAGCAGGGGCTATTCTTCACTGCAGTGCATGGGCTTCTCACTGCAGTGGCTTCTCTTGCCGCAGAGCATGGGCTCTAGGCGCACGGGTTTCAGTAGTTGTGGCACATGGGCTCTGTAGTTGTGGCTCACAGGCTCTAGAGCGCAGGCTCAGTAGTTGTGGCGCACGGGCCTAGTTGCTCCGTGGCATGTGGGATCTTCCCTGACCAGGGCTCGAACCTGTGTCCCCTGCATTGGCAGGCGGATTCTTAACCTCTGTGCCACCAGGGAAGCCCCAGTGATAGCTTTTTAAGTTCAGTTTTGTGAAATGAAAACATAGCTCTGGCTACTCCAGACTGCGCAAAGGGAGCAGTAACTACCAAGAGGGTGAAAGGGTCCCTCAAAGTGCAGCCAGGGCTTTAAAGCCATTTGGCAGGGAGGCCTCCTTCAAGGCCCCACACCTAGCCCAGCCGAGGGAACATGGACCCAGGAGGAGCCCAGGACACTTTGTGTACATAATTTATTCTAACCTTTCTTGTTTGTTATTTTTTTCCACACCTTATTTCTTCCCTGCTGTCCCCATATCGATTCCCCAGAATTAACTGTCCTTTCCCCTTTGTGGGTGCTCCTGGGAGAGCAGGAAATTAGGGTTGTGAAACTGTAGGAATTTAGTGCCCGAGGCCAGAGACGGTTCACAACAGAAAACAAAGGACTTCTCAGTTTAGTTCTTCAATGGATTTGATTGGCTTCTCCAACTCACACTGCCAGCTTCAAGATTCCCAGGTTTGTGGCTGTTTTGTTTTTCCCTGGAACAGACCTTGTTAAGCCCTTTCCTCAGGGCGCGACTCCTGGGGTACCAAATTCAGCCTTACTCTCAGGCTGCCTGAGAGAGCGGGTGTCTCCTTAAATTTGTCACCCAGGTGCCTCACTGCCTCCCCCCAGCCTAGGCCCTGTGGCTTTCTCCCACCAGGAAGTAAAACTGTTTCCTGCCCCAGCGCCTCCTGTGGTCTGCCTTTGTGGGCAGCCTTGCTGTTTGCTCCTCTGTGTCTCAGGTCTCCCCTCCACACACATCCTCACGAACAGTGAAGAAACCACAAAGCAGCAGCATGTCAACCTTGTGTATCACCCACTGGGTGGGAGGACTTCTTTTTTTCCTAAGTTTTAGAATTACAGCCTTTTGGACCTAGAAGAGACTTTAATGATCACGTAGTTTTATGAGGCTTCTAATGTTCAGGATTTTGAGATTTTATGTTTGTTCATTTGCTTGTTTTACTTTGGAAATTCTCAAAAGGGCTATTAATGAAGGTATTTCTGTAACAAGTAGCTTAGAGAGGAAAGTCATTCCCAGGACTGTCAGCTATTGAGAAGACAGTAAAATCCAGGTCAGCTCAAAACCTGGAGCTTCCAGCAATCAGTGACACGATAATCAGAGCATTGGTAATAAGAGAGTCATAGCTACACCAATATGTAGTGGAATGATTGGGTTCAAGCAAATATGCCCTTAAGGATTGGATGGGACCAAAGGCAATATTAAAATAAATAATTTTAAGCTAAAATTAGGAAATCTCTAGAGGAACAGTTTCAAAGAAACTAGAATAAGTAAAGTCAACTAGAGTATGTAATTCTATAACCACACTATGTCAGAGACTGACATACTGTCATTGCTAAGTGAGTCTAACATAGCATTTCCCTCCAAACACCAGCAACTGGGCTCTATATTTAGCTAAGTAAGTTTCTCAATCCTAGGAAATCCATTCAAACATGACAGTAATGAGTGAGCAGTTTTTTAATATCTACTCTGTATATTGTGATCTAATAACATTCAGAACTTTTAACCTTCAAAGCATTTTATAAGCACTTGATGAAAAATTCTTCACTGTTCACCTAAGTCTAAAAATATCATTATAACATTTTATGGGTGAGGAGCCAATACACAGACATCAGTGACTCGTCGTCAAGAGAGCCAGGATTTGCACCCAGTCATTCTGGGTCTCCAGTCCAGTGACTACTTCATGTGGACAGCCTCACTTCCTCTGCCAAGAGATGAGTCAATTAATTAATCTGATGGCAGAAAGATCACTTTACTAATTCGATTTTTTCTCAATTAATTCTCTAAAGACTAAAGTACATCACACTGGATTCGTCCAACAGAAATGTTTGAATTTATGTTTATGTACATTTTAGATATATATGTTAAGTTTCTCAGCTACATAAATTTATTTCCACTCATTCTGGATTTCTCAAGAAACCTGAACTTACATAAATATTTTTAAAGAGGTAATTTAATTCAAAAGATTAAATAAAGCTACTTAAACAAAATATAATCATAATTAATTTTAAGAAAACATTCTTAAAAGATGGTTCAGGAAAAAATCAATTACAAAAGGGGCTGCCAATATTTGTCAAGTAATGAAATTGTCTTCCAAAATTTCTAAATAATACTTCAGAGAAATTAATAAATATCTGTAAAATTATTAATAAATCCATCTAAAGATTATTGTTCAGATTTTACCTAATAAAACATACTAGTGCTTCCAAAACTGGAGTTTTATTTTTCTGATTCTAAATGTACATGATGACACACCTTCTTAAATAAATTCTGCTGGTGTTTCATTTCCTTTGTAGCTATCAAAATAATTGTCAAGTTATTATATGACCTAACATAAAATTTTAAATAAAGTTGGCATTTCATTTATAATATGATGCTGGAGAGTCTACTTATTAACTACAAATTCAAAGCATCATGAAATCAAATATAAAATACCACGAGGGGCTTCCCTGGTGGTGCAGTGGTTGAGAATCTGCCTGCCAGTGCAAAGGACACGGGTTCGAGACCTGGTCTGGGAAGATCCCACATGCACGGAGCAACTGGGCCTGTGAGCCACAACTGCTGAGCCTGTGTGTCTGGAGCCTGTGCTCCACAACAAGAGAGGCCACGACAGTGAGAGGCCCATGCACCACAATGAAGAGTGGCCCCTGCTCGCCGCAACTAGAGAAAGCCCTCGCACAGAAACGAAGACCCAACACAGCCAAAAATAAATAAATAAATTTATTAAAAAAAAACCCGCGGTCTTATTTATTAGCCATATAGCAAAGATTAACTACCTTCTCTTAACTGTATAATTTTTCATCCAAACCAAAGAAACATTCAGCTTAGTCATGAGACAGGTTAAAAGACGGAAGCTCCTCTTGCCAAGAATGAACAGTAAAATGAATAAAAAAATATTGATTTAATAACAGGGACCAGTGTTCAGGTGGATATGGCTAGAAGTCAAATACAGGAGGACTTCTGTTTATGCGGAGAGCTGCAGCTTCTCTCTCACACCTATTTAGCATCAAGCTTTATGTTAATACAGAAATTTATAAGAGCAAGCCAAAATGGTGGCAAGGAAGTCTGTCGGATATAAATTAGCATTGTGTCTCTCATTTTGAAATCAGTGCAAAAATTAAAGATAAGAATGAAGAGCTAAAGCCTTTTATCAATTAATTCAAGGGCAAACACTTGAAAGGTAACTGGAACGAAGGTGAATCAGTTCTGGGAAGTAAATTGGGAACTCTAGATTTTTTTTTAAGGCATCTCTATCAGTGATTCATTTGTAAAGCGAAGTGGGCTTTCTGCAATTATAGGATGAGTGTAACTATGAAATGTTATTATTCAAACAGCAGAGTTTCTGTCCTAGTGATCCAGGACTCTCCCTTGGCTGTATCTGCGCAAAGTCACTGCATCACTCTGGCCAAGTAAATTATCATATCTACATCTCTGTAAAATGTTGGTCTCCCTAGAAGCTTCTGGAAGAATGTATTAGACAATAATTGTAAAAGGCTTTGCAATCCTGATATACTAGTTGCATGCTAAGTAATACTGATTACAAATGAAGTATCCTTCAAAAGAAACTTAAGGAAGAAAAGAAACTACTTTGGGGTTCCTCTGAGAATGACTTAGACTCAGAAAGAAACTTTGACTCAAATGTTCTTCAGCAGCTAGTGTTCAGGGGAGAAAGCTCTTTTTCGACTCTTTTTAGAAAAATACATGGGAAAGACAGAATATAAAGGAAATTATTTATACCCTAAATAATGATGCTTCGTACTAATGCCAGTGCATATGCATATATATTTATATATTTTTATATAAAATATAATATTTTTAAAAAATAAGACAATTTTAAGTAAGACTGTATTTTAAACTTTTTGGAAAATCACCTTCATTCTCTAAGTGACTTTGCTTGTTTTGACCACATTGGGATATGAGAAATTAGTTCAGATAAGTTAGGATTATTATCATAAGAGGAATATCAATATTAATTAAGTCTGTGAGAAAGGTCTACAGAATAGGTTGGGATGGAAGGAGCATGGACTTTGGAGTCAGGCAGACCTGAGTTGGAAAACTGGCTTTGCCTCTTGCTGGCTTTTGACAAATTACTTAACCTCCTGAGTCCCAGTTTTCTTGTCTGTAAAATGAATAGTAATATCTCCTTCTTAGGGCTGCTGTAAGGTTTAGATGAGATTACATTTGAAAAGTACCTTATTCAGAGCCTGGCTGTCCACTAGGCACTTGTAAACAATAACTATTCTCTTTTAACTGAATCCTGTACTTAAACGTGAGCCTAAATGATCCCATTTGAGAAAATCTCAGTTCATTAGCACGTTTACAGAATGGAAGCATATCAAGACTTCCACAACTACAAGTGCTGTAGAAAACTCTTAGGGGTAATTATTCGTTTCATGATTGATTTTAAGGTTCTACTAGTACTTCATGAATTTTATACAGGAGACCCATTTTATAAGTTTCTCAAAGCAAATATCATTTGGATGTGTATGTGTATGTATATAAATATACACACATATAATAAATGTGTATGTTTATTATTCTTTTTTGATAGAAAACCACTGACAGCCTGTGGGATATTTCCTGTATTTGCAGGATGTTAGGGATGAGACATCTGAGCTCTCACCCAGTCTAACTCTTTACAGATGAGAAAACTGAGGCCCAGAGAGTTTGAATAACTTGTCAAAAATAACAGTGCTAGAATTATGAATAAAACTCACGTCTCTTGATTATCAATCCAGTTCTTTTAGTGCCTTTATTTTTTATGCTTATTGAAGTATGATTTACATATCATTCACAAATTTTAAGTATATAAATTGGACTTTTGACAAATGAATGCAGTCTACATGTCTACCACAATAAATATAACCATAAACATACCATTCACTGTTTCTTAAACTATTTGTTGTATCTACTCAATGTTTTGCAATTAAAGTATGCATATTTATAATTATTAAATCTTTTTTTTTTTTTTTTTACAATTTAAAGTTATACTGAGGCAGGAGATAGATGGGCCCCCAGGGCAAATGGTTTGAGTTCATTCCTTGTGGACCGATACTCTGGGCTGGGAATAACAGGACAATTGAGAGAGAAGGCTGGGCCCTGCCCAGATAGAAGATAAGAAACCACATATTCCTCATTCTCGAAGTCAGGAGACCTTCCCGACTACACATGCACAGAAAGGTTCCTTGGAGGTCAAAAGGGGAGGGATGCTAACTGATGTCAACTGATGCTCACTACCCATAGACCTCTTCAGTAGACTCCATCTTGGCTAAGATGTGTGCACACACATGGGAAAATCCTGAGCTATACCAAATACGGACTTTGAACCAGGCAAATCAAAATGATTGGCCAAAAGAAACCTGGAAGAAATGCCCCATAAAAGTGATGCAAACTGCCACGAGGGTGTGACTCTCTCTGAACCCGCCTGTGCCTGTGTGTCTATCCACACGTACTGTACTTCTTTTTTCCCTAATAAATACTTAACTTGTTTCACTACTTTCTGCCTTTGTAAGAATTCTTTTTCTGCAAAGCCGTAGGGCCAGGGCCTTGTCACTGGTCTAGTGGCTGGGATTCGGTGCTCTCACCACTGCGACCCGACCTCAATCACTGGCGGGAACCAAAACCCTGCTTCAAGCTGCTGCAGGCCTAGGCCACCCAAGATCAATAGGAGTATGTAAAATAAAAGTACACCTTATTCCACTCCCTGTTCTGTTCCCCAGAGTTAGCTCTTAAAAACTATTGTAAAGCCTCAAACAAATACTTTACGTCTTCCTTTTTTTTACTTTTTTTTTTTTTTTTTTGGCCGTACCACGTGGCTTGTGGGATCTTAGTTCTCTGACCAGGGACTGAACCCGTGCCCTTGGCAGTGAAAACATGGAGTCCTAAGCACTGGACCACCAGGGAATTCCCATGTCTTCTTAAGATAAATGATAGTGTATTATACATATTTTGATTAAAAACTTGATTATATCATCTATCATATATACACATATACATACATATATATACACACACATAGATACATACCTATTTTGCTCTATTAGCACTAAATATATATCGTTTCCTAAAGAGTAACACTGATTCTCTCATTTATGTCTTTTCTAAGCCCCCATAACCTGGAAACTTATTTTTCCCTACCTTTCTTTGTCTAAAACAAAGCTCAGTTTGGTTTAAATTTTATATACCAAAGGGAGCACACTGTGCCTAATTATAAAATAATATTTAATGATTTTTTCTTTCTTTTGTCTCTTTACTTCCTAAATTACTCTACTTTCTATAATCTTCTTTTCAGCAAGTATTTTATTATTCTTTCTATTCCCCAAACCTAGAACTGTTGGCAAAATAAATACTTGCTCTTTTTTTTTTCCCCAGTTTTATTCAGCTATAATTGGCATACATACTGTGTGAGTTAAAGATGTACAACATAATGATTTGACTTACCTACATCATGAAATGATTAAGGGCTTCCCTGGTGGTGCAGTGGTTAAGACTCTGAGTTCCCAGTGTAGGGGGCCCGGGTTTGAAAACTAGTCAGGGAACTAGATTCCACATGAATGCCGCAACTAAGAGTTGCATGCTACAACTAAAGAGCCCACATGCCATAACTGAGGAGCTCATGTGCTGCAATAAGGAGCTGGCGAGCCGCAACTAAGGAGCTCACCTGCTGCAACTAAGACCTGGCACAACCAAAGAAATAAATTAATTAATTAAAAAATGAAATGATTATCACAATAAGTTTAGTAAACATCCATCATCTCATATAGATACAAAATTAAAGAAATAGAAAAAAACTTTTTTTTCTTTTTTCTTAATGCCTTTAAATAAAACTTAAAAGGCAATACAATACACTGCTGCTTTTTTTTTTAAGTTCCTGATCAGAGATTTTAAGTGTCTCCTTGGCAGGCAGTATGTGTCATACATCTTTGTGTTCACACAGGGCTTAGTAGAGTTCTTGGGAATAGTGAGTGCTCAATACAAAAATTAATGGATTTTTCTTAAGGCTATTAGTGTGTGTGACATTTTCTTTTTTGAAAGGGAGGGATAGTTCAACAGAATTGGATTTTGCTGTATGTAATGGTTGGAAACTACATTAAATTTATGATGACATAAGCAAATGAATAATGAAACAGTTGCTGGAATTTTAAAAAATTACCTGGCATTATATAAAGACTGGCTACTGGCATGGATGATACATACTAAAAGTCCCTTTTTCTAAAGAATGAAGATTGTGTTTTTGTACTTAAATGAAACAATTGCCTGAAAATTTCATCAGATTTCTTTCCTTATCTGCATTGAGTCTTGGACGGTGTCTCTGTGAGGTCACATATCTTGATGAAAATTGGAAAATAAGATAACCATCAAAATGTTGACATAATCAGAGCATAAATGAAAGAATAAGCATACAGTTGTAACCAGAGAAGTTATACCTATTGACTTGCATAATATTATATTTACCTGGCAAATTTACATAGATAAGCCATTCCAACTGTTGCAATATTGCACAGCCACTAAAATTCATGATCTTGAAGATAATGTGGCAACATGGGGGAAAATGTTTGTGTTCTAATATTTCACTAAGAAATCAGTATTCATTGTCAAATAATTTTATAGAAAAGAATTCTGCATAGAACAAGAGCAAAAAGGAAACATACCAAAATAATAACAGTGGCTATGTTAGGGTAATGGCAGTCTGAGTGCTTCTTTCTTATCTCTAGTTATATTACTTCTGTAACAGAAAACGAATTGACAAGTGCAAAGAAAATGGGTTCTATAAAAGAAAAATAGTAAACATTTGTTATTCATGGCAGCCTCAAATCTGCTCAAACCCCACATCTTATAGTTCCCCATGTGAATTCTATCCTCCTGAAGTAAATTCTAAAATTTAACATTTCATAATCTCCCTAGCCTCTGAGTCTTAGTTGAGGTCCTATAACTTAGTTTCTGCCTCTCAGTTGTACCTGTCAGAAACTACCTGTAGCGCAGACAGGGCCCAGACATCCATTCTGCTGGCACAGTTGGCTTCAATGTCATGGCTCTGGGGTCAGCAGTGGGAACAGTATCTTCCCCATTGCAACAAAGACTGGTGGGTTTGGGGACTGGTGGTAGCTTGGCCTAGAACCTGTTCCTCCAGCTTTTCCCATGATTCCCTGGGCTTTCTAATCTCCCTTCATAAATCCCTTCTCATTTAAATGACCTAGACTTGATTCTTTGTCTATACCTAAGAATGCTAACAGATAGAGAAGGCTAACAAAAGTAAAATTCCCCTAAGAAAAGAAGAAGGGGGCTTGCCTGGTGGCGCAGTGGTTGAGAGGCCGCCTGCCGATGCAGGGCACGCGGGTTCGTGCCCCGGTCTGGGAGGATCCCACATGCCGCGGAGCGGCTGGGCCCGTGAGCCGTGGCCGCTGAGCCTGTGGGTCCGGAGCCTTTGCTCCGCGGCAGGAGAGGCCACAGCAGTGAGAGGCCCGCGTACAGCAAAAAAAAATAAATAAATAAATAAATAAAAGAAGAAGGAGGGTTGACATAATTAAAGACAAGATCATTCTGAACTTCAAAAGAACATTGTGATCAAATAAAAGATCTTTTTAGCAGGTAAGTGTTATGAGTGTCATTTCCGGGCAAAGCATCTAAGAGCTGGTGTGAGACCCTGTGGCTCTCTCTTCTGCCAACAGCCATGGGCCCTCATGTTCTGATGATGCACCTACAAGATATCAGATCTCCCATCAGCCCAGCTACCTGAGAGACTGTGTGGAAGACAGTCCCCCACTGGCCCAGAGAGCACAGCTGATGTGAGCAAGAAATAAATCTCTGTTAGGTGAAGCCACGGAGATTTGAGAGTTAATTTGCTACTATGGCTTAGCCTAGCCTAACCAAACCTGATTAATACAGAGTGGTATCAAAAATGGGATGTGTTTAATGATCAAAATAAATAAATACATAATTTTAAAATCCTTGTATGATTATAGAACATTTTATCTAATGAAAGTAAATCATATAAAGCATGGATTAAGAATTTGTTGTCATTTTTCATCAAGTAAAGATATCTGGGTTTACCTGAAAGCGACAGCAACAAAAATGTCACACTGTAAAACCCCCTAAATATTTAATGGCCTTAAAAACAACAAATAGGTTATGCATTTCAATTCTCATATTATAAAAAAAAATAGAATTTGTGATGCATGTTAATTTTATTAAAATAACCCCCCCAAAAGCAGTATGCAATAATAAAAAAGAAAATCTTATTTACTTATTGTGAAATTTTTGATGTTCTGCGGAGAGAAGTGTGAGAAAATTGCTAACAGGATTTATTGAAATTGCTTCTGGCAAAATTAAAGAGACACGAACGCAACACTCATTGGAACAGATTCATCAGTGTCTGCTTGCTTTTGCAGCCCTTTTCCTTTTCAAGTGTCTGTTTCAGCCTGTACAACAGTAGTTTTTTCTGCTCAGTAGTAAATGACCTTTATTTCATAAAAGGTATGCTTTCCTTTCATGTGAAATAGCCACTGACAAGGTTGTTTTCTATCTATCTATTATAATCAGCACCACCCTGTCTGCACTGAGTGATCCAGGCCACTGGGCCAACACTGGCAGAAGAAGTCATCATCACAGTTCTGTTGTTTGAATGTTCCTAGTGTTCAAAGGCCCTAATAAATGATCCTTTACTACTTCTTAAAGACTAAACGGGTTTTGAAAGAGTTGACTTTGTTTTGTTTTGTCTACAGTACAGAAGATCAAATAAGAGAAAATAGGATTAAAGTAAGAGAGATTTCTATTGGACATTAAAGAACTTCCAGACTACCAGAATAAAAAGATACTGGAATGGAGTATTGAGGGAGAATGGCTGGTCTTTTGTCAGGCACATGATTAAAAAAGACTGACTTTCTGGGCTTCCCTGGTGGTGCAGTGGTTGAGAGTCCACCTGCCGATGCAGGGGACACGGGTTCGTGCCCCGGTCCGGGGAGATCCCACATGCTGCGGAGCGGCTGGGCCTGTGAGCCATGGCCGCTGAGCAAAAAAAAAAGACTGACTTTCTAATAAAAGGAAAAATAAACAAATGGGACCTAATCAAACTTACAAGCTTTTGTACAGCAAAGGAAACCATAAACAAAATGAGAAGACAACCTACAGACTGGGAGAAAATATTTGCAGATGATGCGACCGACAAGGGCTTAATTTCTAAAATATAAAAACAGCTCATGCAACTAACTCAATAACAAAAAAATAACAACCCATTTGAAAAATGGGCAGAAGACCTAAATAGACATTTCTCCAAAGAAGACATACAGATGGCCAACAGGCACATGAAAAGATGCTCAACATTGCTAATTATTAGAGAAATGCAAATCAAAACTGCCATGAGGTACCACCTCACACCGGTCAGAATGGCCATCATTACGAAGTCTACAAATAATAGACTTTTAATAATAGTCTACAAATAATAGAGGGCATGGAGGAAAGGGAACACTCTTACACTGTTGGTGGGAATGTAAATTGGTGCAGCCACTATGAAAAACAGTAGGGTGGTTCCTCAAAAAACTAAAAATAGAGTTGCCATATGATTCTACAATCCCACTCCTGCACATATTCCAGAGAAAACTATAATTCACAAAGATACATGCACCCCAATGTTCATAGCAGTACTATTTACAATAACCAAGACATGGAAGCAACCTAAATGTCCATTGACTGGTGAATGGATAAAGAAGATGTGGTATATATATACAATGGAATACTACTCAGCCATGAAAAAGAATGAAATAATGCCATGGATAATGCCACAGCAACATGGATGGACCTAGAGATTATCATACTAAGTGAAGTAAGTCAGAAAGAGAAGGACAAATACTATATATCACTTATATGTATAATCTAAAATATGACACAAATGAGCTTATCCATGAAACAGAAACAGACTCACAGACATAGAGAACAGATTTGTGATTGCCAAGGGTGGGGGGGTGAGGGGGAAGGGATGGACTGGGAGTTTGGGCTTAGCAGATGCAAACTATTAAATATAGAACGGATAAACAACAAGGTCCTGCTGTATAGCACAGGGATTTATATTCAATATCCTGAGATAAACCATAATGGAAAAGAATATGAAAAAGAATGTATATATATGTATAACTGAATCTCTTTGCTGTACAGTAGAAATTAACAGAATATTGTAAATCAACTATACTTCAATAAAATTTAAAAAAAAAAGACTAACTTTCTATAGGCAGAAGGCTAGGTCAGATGCTCTCTCATAGTCTTTTCCAGTTCTGTGGTTTTATGATTGTTTAAGACTAATATCACAGCAGAATTCTCTTGGCAGGAATTCCCTGGTCCGGTGGTTAGGACTCCACGCTCTCAGTGCCAAGGGCCCAGGTTCAATCCCTAGTTGGAGAAGTAAGATCCTGCAAGCCACATGGTGCGGCCAAAAAAAAAAATAATAATTCTCTTGCCTTCTCTTGTTTTCATTTGTACAATTCAGTGTCTCTGTTTGACTGGTATTGCTAGGGGACAGTCTGTCCTTGTTCTCTGGCCAAGTGAACACACACACACACACCCACACACCACAGAGGAGGGTCAAATAGTTAACTCAGGTATTCCACAGACAGGTTCCAAACCGCATGAGTCTAGTAGAGGAAAGATGTTCACCATTGCCCTCCTTATTGATCTGATTCGTCTCTGAGCATGGTCCATGAGCACAGACCTCACTGGCCTGACTTTGAGGGTGTACCCCCATGGTTGTCCTTGCACTGGAAAGTGTCCTCATCGACCCCCTTGTCTCTCATGGCACCATGCCCTTCTCCCTCAGCCTCACTGTGCTTTCACTTATTTCTTTTTTCCCCGTTTTCTCCCCACTTTCCCTCTCCAGGAGTGGCCCTTCCCCAACATTAACAAGTCTTTGGCCTCTTGCTTTGACCTGGAAATTCTCTCAGTCGCTGAGTCCCTGCTTCAGGCTATGAGTCACAATTTCTTTCTTCCACCTGTTCCTGCTGCTGGATGGGAGAAGAGGGAAGGTTTATATCCTGAGGTGAAGATGGGGTCAGAAGGACATGGGCTGGAGAGACTTGTTTTCTATTTCTTTTCTTTCCTCTCTGTGCTTTGGCCATCCTATTTAAAATGCAGACATCTTGCATCAGATGGGTAATCCCCTGCCAATAGCTCTCAACAGGTCCATATATGGAAGTCATATTCTCCTTGCTACTCTAACTTAGGACCTTATCAATCAAACGAGCACTGCTTTCCTCCCAGTCTTGTGTAACATTGCAAGTTCCTCTTTTATTAACCAGCCTTGCGACTAGACATTGCCCTCTACTAAGAGTTGAAGGAAAGGCAATCTCTCCATACGTGTAAGGTCTTATGAAGTTGCAGAGGTCAGCAAACTGTGGCTATGTCTGTGAGCCAAATGCAGCCCACCGCCTGTTTTATAAGTAAAATTTTATTGGACATAGCCATGCCCATTATTGTCTATGACTGCCTTTGCTCTCTAACAGCAAAGTTGAGTAGTTACAACAGTGACCTTGTTACCAAACACAAGTTCATGTGCCTGATGCACAGTGAGACAAAATAAACTGAATGTCAGAGTTTGGAGCAGAGAAAGGTTTATTGCAGGGCCAAGCAAGGAGAACAGATAGCTTATGCTCAAAAATCCTGAATTCCTCGATGGTTTTTGGGGAAAAGTTTTTACAGGCAAAATTTGGGGTAAGGGCTGCATGGTGTGTGACTTTCTTCTGATTTGTTGGTAGTGAGGTAGCAGGGTGGTGCTCCAGGAATCTTGCACTCAGCCTGAAGTTACCATCCTCCACCTGGGTGGGGGCCTTAGTTCTGCAGAAGAACTCAAAGATATTGTTATGTAAATTCCTTGAGGAGGAACCAGGACCCTTCCCCAAGGCTGCACTATTGTTTCTTTCTTTTTTAATTTTTATTTTATATTGGAGCATAGTTGATTAACAATGTTGTGTTAGTTTCAGGTGTTCAGCAAAGTGATTCAGTTATACATATACATGTATCTATTCTTTTTCAAATTGTTTTCCCATTTAGATCATTACACAATATTGGGCAGAGTTCCCTGTGCTATACAGTAGGTCCTTGTTGGTTATCTATTTTAAATATAGTAGCGTGTACATGTCAGTCCCAAACTCTCAATCTATCCTTTCCCACAACTATTGTTTCTTGACTGCTCCTCCCTTGTTTCTGCATCCCCTCCCTTCCCTGATTAACAACTGTTTGAATCTGCCCTTTTGAACTCAGGGAAGGTCAGGGAGGCTGAATGAAGCCCCTGTTTCCTACAAACAAGAAAGGGAGGGGACACAGAAAAGATTTGTACCTGGGAGCCCCTCAGGGTTGTGCTCGGTTTCAACCCTATGGTCCACAAAGCCTAAAATATTTAATATCTGGCTCCTTATAGAAAAGGTTTGCCAACCCCTGATACAGTGTATCACACCGAAAAGGAGGACCACTTCAATCAAAACGATTACTCTTAGCTGCTGCTTTTAAGGGTTTGGGGTAGCTTTTTTTCTTTTGAAAGGAGACTTAGGCCCTGGAGAAGTTAATCCTTTCATTTTTCTTTCCCTATACCCTGCATGCCTTCATTGCGGCTAAAAGAAATGTCATTTTTTAAATGGCAGAATCTATAAAATTAACGTATTTTTGTCACTGCCAAAAATTTAATTTAGATGGGCAAGTTCATAAATGTGAAACCTGGGAGTTGCTCTTGACTCCCTCTCCTCAATCCTCTATCCATATCCAACTGGTCACCGAGTTCTACTGCTTCTTCCTCATAAATGTCTTCTACGTCAACCCCCCCCCTCCCCGGTTTCTCTATTCTCAGTACCGTACTCGAAGCCTTTATGTCTCACCCGCACTGTACAATAGCCTCCTACTTACTTTCTTGGCCTCCAAGCCATCCTACCCCAACTAAGTCATTCTCACTATATGTAAAGTGCCCTCCCTCCACTAAATTACTCACCACATGTACAACCTTCCTCAACATGTACTAGTCATGTATACCTCACCACATGTACACCTCTAATCTCAGAATTGGGCTTCTATATTATTAAATAGCACTACTATTTACCTAGTCACTCAAGCAAGAAACCAAGGAATCATCTTTGATTTGTCATTTTCCTTCATATCCCCCACCTGATTGATCAGCAAGCCCTGTCAGCTCTACCTCCAATAATTTATAGTAATCCTAACAGAGTTAAAGAGAGTTCAATTAACATGTATGTTCCCAGGCCCATTTAAGAAACAACTGAAAGGTAAACATAGGAGTCACACAAATAGAGATCAAAATATCTAAGGGCCTAGACTCAGCTAATTATTGTTCTGACTGGCTCTCCGTTTTTATTTCTCATCTCTGCTGTGCCTTCCCTTAGAATGCCAGTTCCATAAATTTCTCTGACATGTGCCCTCTAGGTACATGCAAAACCTGTTTGTCACCTGTAATAACTGTCCGTCCCTGAATCTAACCCATATAACAATTATTTGAATATTTTGTGCTTATCTTCCTGGTGTTCCCCTCTAAATTTGTTCAAATTCTTTGTGACCACTTCGTATAATAACCCCAGTCTTCAAAAGATTTTTCCTGTTACTCTTACTGTGGATTCTTCATCTGCTCCTTTTAGAGGAGATCCAGTTTACTCCTGGGTCTGACTTCTTGCAGGCAGGGGCTCTGATTTAGTTTAAATCATTACAGAATATTGGGCAGAGTTCCCTGTGCTATACAGTAGGTCCTTGTTGGTTATCTGATTTAGTCAGAGCTCTTACCTCTTTTCATTTGTTTTTTAACAGGCGCAGTCACTACTCCTGAACTAGTAATAATTAAAACATCTTTACCTTTTCTAATACCCTCTTTATAAATAACTAGAACTGAGTAAACTCCCTTTTCCTTTTGTATATATCCATCCTTGTCTCCAAGAGTTCATGCTGATCTTCCTATACGTCTAGTCTCTTCACTAAGCCCTCATTCTGTTTCTACTATGGACTGAACGTTTTTGCTCTCCCCAAATTCATGTTATATACTAACACCCAATGAGATGGTATTTGGAGTTAGGGTCTTTGGTACGTGATTAGGTCATGAAGGTGGAACTCTCATGAGTGGGATTAGTGCCCTTCTAAAAGGGACCCCAGAGAGCTCCCTTGCCCCTTCCACCACATGAGGTTACAGTGAGAAGATGGATGTCTATGAACCAGTAAGCAGACTCTCACAGACACTGAATGTGCCAGTGCCTTGACCTTGGACTTCCCAGCTTCCAGAACTATGAGAAATAAATTTCTATTGTTTCTACGCCACTCAGTGTATGGTATTTTGTTATAGCAGCCTGAACAGACTAAGTTTCCTAAGAAAAGTTTACTCTCCCTCTAGCTAATCATCTTGTCTCCCTTTGTTTTGATTTCATTCTTTCACTTCCTTTGTTCTTATAGTCAGAACGAAGCATAACTTTCAATTCACCCAATCCCTCCTTGATTTCTTGAGAAAACTTCATTGTTGGAGATGAAAACTCCAGGCACAGGCCTTTTAGGTTTTTTTCTACCTAAGAAAGTGGCATATTCTCTTTACCTTAAGAGCATCCATTCCTATGTATGGGTTTATTAGTAAAATTTACCATTGTTTTATGGGTGAGATTTGCAGTTTGGGTCTCCAAACTAAAGCCATGATAGAACTTGTGTAACAAATCCAGAGACACTTGGGGCCACATAGCAGGGCTGATTCTTGAGTCTATGGACAAGTCCCATGAATGTTAGTTGTGTCATAATTTTCTCTCTGAGCTCAAACCACTATAAAGCGGAACAAAATTCAGACAGCTGATCTAACACTGCCTACCTAGAGCTGGCAATAATAATTTAAAGCCAGAACCTTGTCTAACACCCAAGGCAATATCATCTCTTGACTGGATCATTACAATAGTTCCTAATTCATTTCCCTGCCACCATTGTTACCAAGCAAGGGCTTGCTGCCCAACATGCATAGAAGCCAATACTATAGCACTGACTTTTGAGAAAAGAAAAAGCTATATTGTGAGGTTGACCAGCAAGGAGATAGGAGGCAGGGCTCTCAAGTCTGTCTCCCCCGTATGGGGTTTGGTCACACTTTTATGAGTTAGGGGAGGAGGGTTGGAATGTGGAAGCACTGGTGGGGATGGTTTGTATTGGAGGGCTTTGGAACTTGGCCATTTATGGTAAGGATATTAAAGGGTCTTCAGCACCAGATCTTCCTGAACAATGGACCCTTCATTTCTGAAAGTGTTCCTGCATTCAGGTTCTGTTCATGTCCTGGTCCTTTTCTTCCGTGGCGGGGAGAAACTTTGGTTCCTGGTGTTATTTGAGGTAAAAAATTTCCCCTCTGTGCCTTCTTTGGCCACATGACTTACAGTTTTATTCTGCTTCTCTAAAAAACTCAGTATCTTGTTAGAAAGAGGATAGGGTCAGTTTGGGGCTGGTTCTGCAGTTACACCATTCTAGTGCCCCCCCGCATAGTTCATCTTCCACATAGCTGCCAGAATGATCTTTTAAAAACTTATATAAGGTCAAACAAAGGACACGATCAAGAAAGTGAAAAAATAACTCATAGATGGGAGTTCTCTGGTGGTCCAGTGGTTAGGACTCCATGCTCTCACTGCTGAGGGCCCAGGTTCAATCCCTGTTTGGGGAACTAAGATCCCACAAGCCATGCAGTGCAGCTAAAAAAAAAAAAGCAGATAACTCATAGAAAGGCAGAAAGTTTTTGCAAATCATATGTCTGATAAGGGCCATGTATCCTGAATATATAAAGAACTCTTACAACTCAACAATAAAAAGACCAATAACCCAGTTCTAAAATGGGCAAGGGACATGGATAAACATTTCTCCAAAGCAACTATACAAATAGCCAATAAGCACATGAAATGACTCTCAACATCATTAGTTATTAGGGGAATGCAAAACAAAAAACAAAAAAAAACACATTAAGAGGACATCCCTGGTAACGCAGTGGTTAAGAATCCACCTGCCAATGCAGGGGACACGGGTCCGAGCCCTGGTCCAGAAAGATCCCACATGCTGTGGAACAACTAAGCCCATGTGCCGTAACTACTCAGCCTGCACTCTAGAGCCTGTGAGCCATAACTACTGAGCCCATGCGCCACAACTACTGAAGCCTGCACGCCTAGAGCCCGTGCTCCACAACATGAGAAGCCACTGCAATGAGAAGCCCACACACCGCAACGAAGAGTAGCCCCTGTTCACCACAGCTAGAGAAAGTGCATATGCAGCAACAAAGACCCAAAGCAGCCAAAAATAAAAATAAATAAATAAATAAAAGTTAAAAAAAAATGTGGTGCAGCCACTTTGGAAAATAATTTGGCAGTTCCTCAAAATTTAAACAAAGGTTGCCGTATGACCTAGCAATTCTACAGAAGAGAAAAGAAAGCACATATTCATACAAGTATATACCCAAGAGAAATGAAAGCATATAGTCATATAAAAACTTGTATACAAATATTCATAGCAGCATTATTCATAAAAAACAAAAAGTGAAACAATCCAAATGTCCACGAATAGATGAATGCACAAAACGTGGTATATACATACAATGGAACATCATTTTGCCATAAAAAGCAATGAAGTACTATTACATGCTACAATGTGGATGACCTTGAAAACATTATGCTAAGCGAAAGAAGCTAGACACAATAGGCTGTATTATTCCCTTTATATTAGGCAAATCCATAGAGACCAAAACCAGACTATTTTTTTCCAAGGGCTGGGGAAAGGGTCAAGGGGAGTAACTGCTAACAGATACAGGGTTTCTTTTTGGGGTGATGGCAATGTTCTGGAATTAATGGTAATGGTTGCACTCGTTATAAACTGCTAAAAACCAATGAACTGTACACTTTAAAATGGTAATACATGTTATATATAAATCATATCTCAATTTTCAAAAACACTAATGAGAAAATTAAAAAGTTGTAGTAGATCATGATCTTCTACTGGTTAAACTCTGCAATGGCTTCCTATAGTACTCAGATAAAATTCAGTCTCCTCTCCTTGGCCTACAAGGCCCTATATGATATGATCCCTACCTGCCTCTCTTATCTCATACCCCATCACTCCCTTCACTCCCCGTCGTCTCACATTTACATTACATTCTGGGCTCACTGGCCCTCCCACTCCCAACTTTACACTTAACCTTCCTCCTGTTTAGAGTATTCTTTGCTTAGGGCTGCTCATGGCTGCCTCTTCCTTGTCATGAAGGTCTCAGATCAATTTCACCTCTTCAGAGAGGCCTCCCTCACCATCCCCATCACTGTCTATCATATTACCATGTATTATTTTCTTCACAGCATGTATCACTGTCTGAAATTGTTTGTTATACACACATTTTCTGAGAGCAGAGATTTTGTCTGCCTTGTTCACTGCTATCAACCAAGTGCTAAGAATAATGCCTGGCACAGAGTAGAGGCTCAAAAAATACATTTTGAATGACCTAATTTGTGAACAATGGAAATTTTGATATTTTGAAGGTACTTGGGGTGCTGAGAGCTTCAACTGATTTTGAATGAGAACCTCAGAAACCCCATTCCTGAACACACTGAGACTACATATATAGCATCCAGGGAGAGCGGTAAGAAACAGGAGGGGCGTCGAAATGTACCTCACCATCATTTCCAAATTACCAAAGACAAAACTTTATAGTTGTGGAAACCATGATAAAACTGCCCAAAGTTTATGAAATCAGCTATATAAATCTTGCCACATAATTCATGATTCTGTCTGTTCTCTGAGAGGAGAGTTGAGGCACGCACACACTTGATCTGGGCTCATTGGAGATCAAAGGGAGGTTGGCTATGAGGCAGCACAGT
Source organism: Lipotes vexillifer (assembly GCF_000442215.2). Classification (NCBI taxonomy): domain Eukaryota; kingdom Metazoa; phylum Chordata; class Mammalia; order Artiodactyla; family Lipotidae; genus Lipotes; species Lipotes vexillifer. Next base: position 2,256,499 of record NW_006780658.1, on the reverse strand, counting down.
GGGGCATCTTTGGGATTGCAGTTCAGCCCAGGCTCTAGGCTCGAGCTTTGTTCCTGGGGAGGGGCAGTAATAAAGAACAGAGCCCTCGAAAAGTACAGAACACAAAGTGCGTCTGCTTTGGGGACCAGGAAGAGGGTAAGCTGGGAGAGACGGGTGGCATAACAACCATTAAGAATGGAATTAAGGGGACTTCCCTGGTGGTCCGGTGGTTAAGACTCCATGCTCCCAATGCAGGGGGCCGGGTTCAATCCCTGGTCAGGGAACTAGATCCCGCATGCCACAACTAAAGACCCCGAAGGCCACAACGAAGACTGACACAGCCAAATAAATAAATAAGTAAATAAAAATATTTAAAAAAAAAAAAAAAGAGAGAGAATGGAATTAAGGAGCAACCAAGAATATGCCTGTGCTGGGAGGTGGGGGGATGTCAAGGTAGTGGGAACCACAGGGCTGACCTCGGAGGGCAAAAGAGGATGCTGGGAGCCAGGGAGACACCCGCTGAAAGAGACACCCTACTGTTCTTGAAGGATCTGAGGCCTAGAATTTCTATGTTTTGCTGATGAAGACTGAACCACATGCTGCTGTTTCACGTTTCATCAGTATGACCTAGGGAAATGTGGTTACACATATAACATGGGAACGGTGCTCATATTCCCTTATCCAAATGAGGAAAATATTCTCTTTTTATTCTGAGATAATCTATGAATCATATACGTGGAATCATTAAGTGGAAGCAACATTAGGGGGAGGACCATCTGCCACTGTATATTTTAGTGAATTTGATCATGAGGTGAAATGCCTCTAAACTAAGCCAGGTGGAAAAAGGATGTAAAGATAATTTAGATTATCAGATGAGGAGAAAAGTTTACTGAGGTAGGAAAGAAAAAGCTTGGAGGGTTGAGAAAGTGAGGTGGCGCAAAGAAATCAAAGGCTGGTTTAGAAACAATAACCAATATTATGAAATGGGAAGAATAGATTTTTAAGCTTAAAAGGGTAAGGCTTAAAAAAATTTTTTTAATAAAAAAGGTAAGGCTTTATTTTAAATCAGTTTGAACATTTACATGCAAAGTATTGAAAGTAAGTGAAAGTGATTTTTAGAAAGTTTAAATATAAGAAAGGAAGCAGAACATGATGTGGCCCAGCTTGCCCAGACACACTGAGGTAGTACCTAGGGATGACTTCCATCGTGAATTGGATGCATGTCAGGTTATAAGAAGGAACATACCTGCTGGCTTGCACAGATCTGAATTTCCAGAGCAGCCTGCAGGATGGCCTCTGCTGTCAAGCCCGCACACTCTGTCGCCCAACTAATCTGCCTGAGGTAAGACTTTAATCACTCTAAAGCCTTCGCTGCCTTCCCATCCATGTCTTACAGACTCTACCCTGAATTCTACCTGGATGTCTAGGCCCACCCTACCTTTTTTTTTTTTGCGTTATCCGGGCCTCTCACTGTTGTGGCCTCTCCCATTGCGGAGCACAGGCTCCGGACGCGCAGGCTCAGCGGCCATGGCTCACGGGCCCAGCCGCTCCGCGGCATGTGGGATCTTCCCGGACCGGGGCACGAACCCGTGTCCCCTGCATCGGCAGGCGGACTCTCAACCACTGCGCCACCAGGGAAGCCCAAGAAAGGAAGTAGTTTTAATGAGCCCCTTGCTTTCCCTGTCACTTGGCAATAACATCTTCAGTTTTAAATTCAGCATCATGAGGAATGAGAAATTTATCTGGATGTTCCAGCTAATGGAAGATTCCGTGCAAATTCTTGGGTTCCACCCTACCTACTGAATCAGAATCTCTGAGGGTAGGGCCCAGCAATGTGTGTTTTAATCACACTGAAGGTAATTCTGATGCACGGTAACATTACAGAACCACTGCTTTCGAGCATAAAAACTTGAAAACTACTTGCCTTTTGGAATAGAACAGACAAAATATAAAGTGGTCCTTTCTTGTGGAACCAGAGTCGCCATATGAACACGACTTCTTGCCCAGTGCCGTTGCAACAAGCAGCACACCAAACTAAACACTCAGGCACCACGCTGCCAGGGCAACAGTCCACCTGGTCACCTCATTCAGGCAACCGACTGCACTGCTGTTTGGGTCCACTCAGCCCTGATCATTACTTATAATAATACTGGAGGGATTCGTTCACTTGGGACTTGATAAAAACAGTACAAAGGCTAATTGAAGCTGAGTGAACCACAGTATAAAAGAAAATGCATGCCGTTCACTAATTATACCCACACAATGCTACAGAACAGACACTGTGCAGTGGCATTCTGATGTTATATTCCAATGTCTCCACTAAAGAAGTGGTGGAAATTCTTAGGCAACTCTCAGGAAATGCTTCTGTTCTCAACTGGATTTCAGATTTTACATTATCCAGGCTTTACTGATTCTCCTCTGAATAACTGACTCACTCTGTTCTTGCCACACACCAGTTTGCCCAGGAATGACAGCTGCTTTACAAGTCCTTTAAAAGAATTCTCAAAATCTGCATCTGCAATTGCTCAAAGTTCAGATTTACTGAGATACCTTCCCGGACAATGGCTATGGGGGTGTAGCTTTCCTTGAATGCATTGTGATGAGCCTGCCACCAGCTTCGTACCGCTGGGAAGTGGCCCCTTTTCCATACTCACAGCTTTGCATCTATCTCTGACCAGCATCTCTGTGCTCTGCCTATATCGAGCTTTACAATGAGATTCATAACCAGTTCAGTGCCTTTTGGGAAGAAATAACTTCCAGATTGAGTCCAAACTGAAGAGGATTTCCTTGGACCCATATGAAAATTTGACAGATGCTCCCAAAATGCCTCTCAGAGGGGTTTACCAATGTGCCCCAGAAATGTAGGGGATGCCTGTTTCC